>NW_023494565.1:0-50491 GCF_011100635.1 Trichosurus vulpecula | reverse complement strand
AGAGTCAGAGCCCCAGAGGGCTCTCAGTCTGGTGATCTACTGCCCACCTGACATCAATAAGGTTATGCTGGGAGATGTTTTTCTGGGAAGGGACAACAGGCTGAATTACCTATTCATGCTCGTTCCCATACCCACCTGAGACCAATGGAATGAACTTGGCTCATGGCAAGCTGAGGTTAGGGTCACAGTCTGTGTCTGAGGAACAGAGAGAAGCGAACTGGTTTGAACTAGAGACATTCACCCACTAACAAGATACTCTAACAATGTTAGAAGCATCCCTTTTGTTTAGCATTGTCTTTGAGGCATCCTGGTATAATACAGTGAGGTCAAACTCAAATAGAGTTTGACAGCCACTGCTGAACTCTGCAGGAGTAGAGTTCTCTATGAGCACATATTGACTTAGAAAACTATATATTAACATTATTTATGCCTTATTGTATTTTTCTTTATTTTGTTAAATATTTCCCAATTACATATGACTCTGGTTTGGGGCCCCCTGGACACAGGTGCAATGGAAAGGAAAATAGACCTGAAGTCATCTGGATTCCAATCCTGCCTCGGATACTTACTAGCTGTGTGACCTTGGGCAAGGTACTGAACTTCTGCCTCAGTTTCCTCATCTGTAAAATGTGGCAGTTGGACCTGTCCTCTCAGTTCTAAATCAATCTATGATAAAACAGTTAGGTGGTGTAGATAGATAGAGCACTGGACTTAGAGTCAGGAAGACTTGAGTTCAAATTCGACCTCAGATACTTATTAGCTGTGTGATTCTGAGCAAGTCACTTCAGCTGGGGGCTTTGGCTTGCCAGTATTTTGCAGCCCTAGGGCTGGCTCTTGGCACTGAGCCACCCTACCTGGGCTTCCAGGCCAGAGCTGGAAGCAACCTACATATCAGAGGAGGAAAGGACCTTAGAAGCTAGAATGAAGATCTAGGGGAAACCTTAGAACAGAGGGCATTGGGGAAACCTTGGAACAGAGGGCATTGAGGAAACTGGGGGCCTCTGAGCACTGCGTCATTGAACATGAGAGCCAAAAGGGCTGTATATGTACTGTGCACAGTACATCGCAGCAAGAAGGGACCCTAGAACATGGTGGAGCTCAGAAATTCTTAGAACATAGACCAATAGGGGCCATCAGGGACCATAAAAGAAAAAATAACAAACCTGGACATGGCCTTGTAACACAGAATGGCTAGAGTTGGAACCATGGCTGTTAGCCCTCATCTAATCTGACTCCCTTAGTTTACCGATGAAGAAACTGATACCCAGAGAGGCGAATGACCTGTTCAAAGCCACAGAACTCGAGAGTGACAGAACCAGGAGAGCTAAATGGTCTTAGATGGTGGTGTCCGATGCATTTCATCATCCTTGGCGATCAGATCCATGGTCGCTGGGGCTAGATAGGTCTGAATCATCTCCCTCCATCCTTAGTCTCTACCTTAGCTACTGCAATGCATCTGGGATGTCCCCGATCTTCAGTGTACCTTCCTCCAACCATGTGCTTGCCTGCCCATCCTGGGTGGCTGCTGTCCACATCCTCCCCTAAGCTCACCACAGGGGGTCCAGCCCATGATGCTAGAGGACAAGGGTACCAGAGAAGCAGTGGGTCTATCTGCCTGTCATCCCTCACCCCCACCATGTGACCAGACCATCTGTTCTTCCTATCATCTGCTTCCCTCATGACATCCTTAAAATCCCTCACTGCTTCTGGGCTGTAGCTTGTTGCCACCCACTGTGTGTCTCACCACTGCCCTCTGTATGATATTCCTTTTCAATACTTGGGAAACTATTGTGGTCCATGTCTCACGGTCCCACTATAAGCACCCTTGGGAGAAGTAGAGGCATGGACAGAAGTGAGTGGGCACTCAGCCCACCTCTAGGGAGAATACTGATAGTGAAAAGATGGGCCTTTGTTTCTGGGAGAAGTTTGAAGTCATTAGAGAAGCTCTGTGAGCCACAGTGGGATGGGGACTGGGCCTGTGGAGTCATTTGGAACTCCCAGGTAAGGAAATTTCTTTCTCCGATGCAGTTTATCACCACCTCTGCAACTCCCAGTCTGAGCCAGCTGCCTAGAGAGCTGCACTGAGAGGTGAAGCCACTTGCCCTCCCAGGTCACATAGCTAGGATGCAGCAGAGGCCCAGCTTGAACCCAAGGCTCTCAGGCTTTGAGGCTGGATCTGTAGCCACTGTATCACTCTGCCTCTTTGCAAGCCATAGACAATCTTCAAACTCTGTTTCACCAAGAGCTACAACTCTGGGTGAGAGGCTATTAGGACTGATCTGACCCCCTTCTCACACTATCTTGAAGGATTTGAAGGTCTGATATATAGAACAAATCCAGGGATTTGTTTGGTGAAGTTTGGATTCAGTCAGAGGGCCACATGTGGCCTTGAGGCCTCAGGTTCCCTACCCCTGATTTGGCCCCAGAAGTTACAAATGGGTAGCAAGGGTGAAAGATACAGAGGGGCAGATTTAGGCTTTTTTTGGGGGGGAGGGGAAAGAACAACATTATTTAAGATGCCTCCAAATGGAATAGGATGTCTTAAAGTAGTGAGTTCCCCATCAACTGAAATGTTCGAAAGACCAGATGACCAGTTGCTAGGAATGCTATTGAGGGTATTCCTGTTCAGCATCAGGGTGGCCAAAGGGCCTCTGAAGGTTCTTCCCAGTCTGAAACACTGTGCTTCTGTGACTGCTGGCCCATTCTCCATACCGGGTCTCTTGGTTGCCCCAGCCTATAAAGCCACCAAAAGGCTCTAAGTGTCTATACTTGCTGCTGTCCGCTGAGGCTGCACCAGGAGTGAAGTGCGAATTATTATTATTGGTAACCATCATCTTATTACCGGGACTATTTCTTTGGGGGAAAATACAGCTTCTCCTCTAAGATAATGCAGCTTCCCTCTGAATCAAGCGACTCTCAGTTGGGGCCCCCTGAGGCTCAGCTAAGCCTCTGTATTTTCTCCAGGGCAACAGTGGTCCCCCACCCCCCAGCCCAACCCAGCCCAGCCCAGCCCAGTCCAGCCTAGCCCAGCTGAGCCTGAGAACAATTCTGATTGGATGTCAGGAACAGGCTTAATGTGGGGGCCTACCGTAGCCCACCGTAGGGGAGGAGTGGGGATTGGTCTGTGGAGGGGGTTGGGTCATGCTGATTTATTTACAGGGCAGCCTGAGATGGACTGTCTCCTTAAGACTCTGCCACAGTGAAGTAGCACCACTAATCCCAATGAAGGAGGTTATATAAGTTACAGAACAAGATACTCTCAGAGAATTATAAGAACCAGCCTACCAGGGCTGGAAGGGGCCTAAGGACCTAGAATGTCAAAAAGAAAAGGCACCTTTTCTATGGAGTGTTAGAGCTGGGAGGGAGGGCCCTTAGAACATGGAATACAAGGGACCTTAGAGCACAGAAATGGGGGAGGGGAGCCCTTATTCCCCCTTCCCCCACCACTGGCAATTCCCAAATCTTCCCCTCTAAACATCTAACCCATTGTTATCACTCCTCCTCCACCCCATCCCCACCAAGTAAGTCCTCCCCCACATCCCCCTCAGTTGGGTGTCCCCCACCAAGTGCCAGGCAGTGGATGCTGTAATGCGGGTGCCCCTGGCAGGGTTGTCCAAATGAACCTCAATCCCTGGAAGAAAAACTGGACAGGCTGTTCAGATACTTTAATTCCAAGGAGAGACAGGCTAGCCAACAGCTGGATGGGTCCCTGTGGTGGTTAGTAACATGCTGCGCTGTAGGGGGCAGATGCTGGGCTGGCCATTCCGGGTCAGGCCTCTAGAATGGCTCATCCTTGCCCCAGGCCCTTCTGGCCCTTCTCAGAGGTTCAATGTCCTCTGCTGCTGCTTGGGTCAGGTAACGGTGAGAACAAAGCAAGCAAGCAAGCGAGCAGTCTGGAGCTTGGAAGGAGGCATGATGGTACTGGCGGGAGGGCCCGGAGGGCAGGCAGGTAGGCAGGGAGGGATGCTGGCCGCCGGGCAGACAGGTGGGCAGGCAGTCTCTGGGAGCATTCACCGCTCTGCAGGCCCTAATGCGGAGCAGAAAGAGAGCGAGATGGAGGGAGATCGAGAGAAAAGGGGCAATGGCACTAGGGAGAGAAGAAGAAAATGGGATGGGGAAGACAAAAGGGAAATAGGAGGGTAGGAGAGAGGGAACTAGAGGGAGAAGGGAGAGGAGGCATGGAATTGAGAGGAGGAGCAGGAGGAGGGAGATTGCCTGGGAATGGAGGAAAGGAAGGAGAAGGGCAAGGAACAAGGGAAATGGAATGGAGAGATGGGGTAATGGGAGAAGTTGAGGGAGGAGGAATGGAAGGAGAGAGGGAGAATGGGGATAGGATGATCCAGGGAGATGGGGAATGAAAGGGGGAAGGTATAAGGGGAGGGGTAACAGGAGAAGGGTGGAAGAAGGAGGCCCAGGGAGGGACAGGAGAGGAGGGAGGGAGAGGGGGGAAAGGGGAGGGGTGGTGAGAGGGAGGGGGGAGAATGGTTGATGGCAGGGAGAGGGGAGGAGAAGGGAAGGGAGAGAGAAGGAAGAGTATAAGAAGTCAGGGAGGAGGAGGATGGGAGATTGGAGGTAGAGGAAAGATTGGGATCGGGAGGGAAAGAGAATGAGAGCAAGAAGAGGGAAATGAAATGGGAAGGAGAAGAGGGATGGGGGAGGGAGAGGAATGGGAAAGGAAGGAGGAGGGAGAGGGGTGGAGGTAGGGGAAAGAGGAGACAGAGGAGCGGTTGGGGAGGAGGGGTGGGGCAGAGGAGTGGGAAGGGAGGAGGAGGGAAAGTGTGGGGGAGGGAAGGGAGAGAGGGGGAATGAGAAAGTCAAAGTGAAAAGATTCAGACGAATAAAAGAGAAAAAAGTAAATCACGGTGCAGAGTCAGAAAGAATGAACGAGATGGAGAAATGAACAATTCTACTAAGTGGGAGACAAGGTTGGAGAGAAAGAGAAAGAAATTGAAAGAGAAGAAAGGCATGAGAGTGAGAACTGAGGGGCTTTGGTTGGCGGGGGAGCGGTGGAGGGACAGAAACAAAGAGACAGAGAGAACAGTCATCACCAAGTGCTGAGTTCCCCAGTGGCCTGCTTCCCATCCACACCCAGTACTAACTTTCTAAGAGACGTCACAGCCACTGAAGCCTGTCAAGGCAGTCACCCTGCCAAGTCATGGCCGCCATACACACCTGTCAACAGCTGAAAGGCACAATTAGGCCATGAGGACGCTTAGAGTTTCCAGGAATTTCATCCAGGGGCCAGCAAAAGACTACAACCTCTTGCTGTGGCTAGACCTCCTACCTTCCACCGGAGGGCTTCCTAAGCTCTGTAAAATAAGGTTGGACTCTTAATTCCCCTTGTGTGTTCTAAGGGCCCTTAGAGAGAGTTTGAGGGTTCAGCTATGGACAGCTCCTGGCCAGGTCAGCACTGTTGTCAGCAGTTCTAGTGTAGGCTCATACCCATCAGGATCAATGGACCCCAGCACCAAAACCAACTTCAGCCTCCTCTTCTCTCTTTCCTACAAAAGACCAGTGCTCAGTACAGTGCCTGCCTGGCACATAGTAGGTGCTTAATCATGTCTCCTGAATTGAAGTGACCAGAGGATTCTAGGACTAGAGCTGGGAGGGATGCCAAAAACCAATGAGTCCAACCCATTCATTCCACAGAGGCGGAAACTGAGGCCCAGAGGAGAGAAAAGCCTTGCCCAAGCTAACACAGCTAGAGAGTGGCAGAGCCAGGACTTGAACCTAGACCTGCTTCCAAATTCAGAGCTATCCTCATTGCCAAGCCACCCAGTGCCAAGGTACAGCTGGAGACCCCAGGCTTGCCCCAGACCATCCTTGTCAACCCTCTGCCCCCCATCAGTATCTTCAGAATGGCTCGAGCAAGTAGTATCCACACAGGGTATTTCAGGAGGCCAGGAAGGTGGGGGAGGGCATTCTCTAAACCCCTCCCTATTCAGTATGGGAAGGGAATAAGCATTTATTAAACACCTAATATGTGCTACTGCTTAATATCTCCTTTGCCTCAGGGAGGGGAAGAGCTCTGATGATACCCAGGGTGAGAAAGGCAGTGAGTGATGCTGTTAAACTGTGGGCCTGGATTCCAAGCCTCAATTTTCTCCTCTGTTACATGTCAGCCATTATTATTCACTCTGAGGAAAGCCAGTACTGGCTCCACATGCTTACAGGACAATTGATATCCTTAATCTCATTTCAGCCTCCCAACAAGCCTGCACCTGAGGTAGGTACTCCAAGTATTATCACCAGACCTATTTAACAGATGATGAAACTGAGGTTCAGAGTGGTTGTGCCACAGCAGACTAATTCCCCCTCCTCCTTTCCCCAGACCACTGGAGAAAGAATCTACCACCTCTCATGGAACCAAGAGCCTAAAGGGACCTCAGATCCATCACCTATTGTGGAACCTAGAGCTGAAAGGGACCTCAGATCCATTTTACAGAGGAGGAAGGTGAGGCTGAAGGTCCAGGGTCATACAGACCAGAATGAAGAGCTAGGATTGGAACCCAAATATCGGACTGCACCTTCACTAGGCTGCTTCTCCTGAGTTGTCTCTCAAGTCCGACAACTGCCCCAAAGCATAGCCACACTCTAATGGATGATTAATCATCTCTGTATTAAAGTCAGTCCTGAACTGGGAGGTTTTCATTGTAGTCACACTGATGGAATCCTAATAAAGCTGCCCTCAGCCCCAATACTCTAATTTCCCTATAGACTCCACTGAACAACAGGCCCACTGCTCCTACCTAGCCACTCACCCCACCCCTCCCCCACACTCAATGTCCTAACTTCTTCGCATATGCTTCACTGCTCACTAGAACAGGTGTGTTCATGAACTCATTTCTCACAGAACAGCACGTGCATCCATGTGATGGGATCCCAGCCACTGCCTCTAGCTAGCCACTGCCCTCAGACCCATTCCTCATATTTCCCACAGAAACAGCAGGTGTGTCCATGCACTCAACCACAACCTCATCCATCTAGTCTCAGACAATAGCCAGCCAAGCAGACAGCACCACGAGGGTGCCCAAACAAGATGTGGACCCCCAAACAGTAGAAGGGACTTTCCTTAAGTAGGTACCAGCACAGTAATTGTAAAAGTTGTCCTTTAAGTGAACTTGTGACATAGAGAGGCTTATTATAATATCATTATCATACATACATACCCCCCAAAGGGTTTTTCTGTATGTATTGTGGGTAACCACATGTGCAGTTTCACTGAGGCTGGAACCCCTTCCCTATTATCTAATCCCTTAACCAGCCTCTCCTGCCTTTTTAATATTCATAATATGTAATTGTATCTTTACCCTATAAAAATCTATCTTGCTTTCTCTGAAATTGCTAGTTCCTCTTCATGAGAAGTGTCGATCTCAATAAATGCCTGCACTTGGATTGGAGACGGTCTGACTCTGAATTCTTTGAGACAGTTCTACCACAACACATCATGAAACCACAACACCACCACTAACTGGCAGTATGATCTTGAGCAAACCACTTCCTCTAAGCCTCATTCTCCTATTCTGTAAATAGACTCGATAATCCTCATATTCCCTCTCCCTCCAAGGGGGCTGTTGGGAGAAAGTGTTTTGGAAACCTTAAAGTGCTCTAAAAACACAAGCTACTGTTACCTGTCCTGACTTTGGAGTCCAGCAGCTCAGCTACCCCCCACCTCCACCCCATGGTACCAGCCCTTGGGAGAGGCCACTTTTACTGGGAGAGAAATCTGCCTTAAAGCTAAATTTTCTCCTCACCTCAAGACACCAGGATTATAGGTCTGGAAGGGCCCAAATGCCTCATTTTACAGATGGGGAAACTGAGGCAGACAGTGGTTAAGCCTAGCATTCTATCCATGCTACTATGCTTTCTCTCAGTACAGGCAGAGAAAAAACCAGCAGAATCATGGCATCTGAATTGGAAAGAAACTGTCAAAACTGTGCCTAGTCAAGGATGGCCTCTCCAAAAAAGCTAATCGATGAGCATTCAGTTTCTGCTTGAAGACCTCTAAGGATGGGGAACTCACTATCACAGAAAGCAGCTTATTTCATTTGGGTCAAATGATTAGGAAGGCTTTGGTTTGTTTTTTTTTTTTTTGAAACCCAAACTAAATCTCTAACCTCCACTTGCAAATCTCCCAGGATGGGGAGCTGCTTAGAGGGAGTAGCTCACCTACCCCTAAGGTCACTTCATGGCATTGGGAGGAGGTTGAAAGAATGGAAGAGCTGTAAGGGAGGCATAATATTTATTTGGAGTCTCACTTTGGCGGGCCAGCCAGCCCACCCCACGAGGGCCTGAAGAGGCGGCCACCTGCAGTCAGGTGCTGAACTGGAGGCTTAGGAACAGATTTAGAATTTCAACCCTGCCCCCTACCCCCAACTCCTCTTAAGCTTTTTACAGTTATCAAGTAATTAATGAATTAGTTTTTAAAAATATTTTCTCAGCCTAGCACCAGAGAAGAGAGAAGCTGGGCTAATTTTAACTTCTTGGGGGGCGGGAGCAAGTTTGAGTTGGTTTTTGATAGGGATTGGGGGGGCAGGGTTCTGTACTTCTCAGAAGGGAAAGAGGATATGGAAGGAAATCCAGGGAGGGGAAAAACTATTGTTCCCTGCCTTCCCCCAACCCACTTCTGTAAGGCCCATGGACTGGGGGAGTGGGTAGAATCTCCTGGAGTGTCACCTACAAGGTTTTCTGATTATCTGAAGCTGTTTGTCCCTTTGATGTTCCATTTCTTCCTCCACTTACTTGGGGGCATCACTGACAGCTAGGATGGACATAGGCCTGAAGTGCCCATATCATGATGGGCAGACCTTGGGGGGTCACTTCCTGCCTTAAGCTTTTCCTAGCTCTAGGACCCTGGCCAAGTCATTTATCTCTTTGTACCTTGATGACTTTATCTATAATATGATTCGGTTGGACCCAATGGCCTCTACAATCCCTTCTAGTGCCATATCTAGGATTCTCTGTGTGGTCTTGAGCAAATCTCTTTCAACTCTCTGGGTCTCTGCTTCCTTCTCTGCAAAATAAGGGCTAGACTAGACCTCTGAGATGCTTTTCAGCATGAGACTGAGGATTCTATGATGTTCTTGGGCCTCAGTTTCCTTTTCTGCCAAAAGAGGGGGTTGAGTTAGATCAGGGGTTAGATCCTTAATCAAAAGATTTGTTCTGTGAAGTTTGGATTCAGTCAAAGGGCCGCCCTTGAGGACCTAGAGGGGATTTATTCTGGGAAGTTTGGATTCAGTCAAAGGGCTGCCCTTGAGGACCTAGAGGGCCACATGTGGCCTTGAGGCCACAGGTTCCCCACCTGTGGGATGGTCTCGGAGGTCCTTTTCAGCTCTAGATCTAGGGTCCTAGGATCCCACTGATGAATTCCTTCCCACTCTTTAAAGCCCAGTTCAAATGCCACCTCCTTTAGGAAGCCTTCCTTGATTCCTCCCACACCCATCAGTAATGACCCTTCCTCATCAGACTCCATGGATATCTTTTCACTTGCACCAAGAACATCAACACATCCCATTTTTATACTTGCTAGTTTAAGCACCAGGGCCGCTAGGTGGCGCTGCAGTGGATAGAATGCCAGGCCTGAAGTCAGGAAGACTCACCTTCCTGAGTTCCAATCTCACTTCAGATGCTTCTTAGCTGTGTGACCCTGGGCAAGTCACTTCATCCTGTCTGCCTCAGTTTCCTCAACTGTAAAATGAGCTGGAGAGGGAAATGGCAAGCCACTCCAGTATCTTTGCCAAGAAAACCCCAAATGGGCTCAGGAAGAGTCAGACATGAGTGAAAATGACTGAACAACAACAAAACAACAAAAGTTTAAGCATCACAAAGGCCTCATCTCATAGTAGCTTTGGAGTCTGCCAGCTCTGGGTTCAAGTCCTTCCTCTGACACATACTGGCTATGTGTCCCTAGACAAATCACCTAACTGCTTGGCTAGGTCCCATAGACCCCTCAGATCCTAAGCCATTGGTTAGACTCCTGAATCACTGAGATTTCCCCACAGTGCCACCCCCGGCACTTGGCAGAGGTTCAACAAACTCTCTGAGGTGAGAGGGCATGGAGCCCAACCTTTCCCTGGTCAAGAATGCCCTTTCCAACATCCCAGCATGTGCTGATCCACCTTCTGCTTGAAGACGTCCAATGGCGGGGACCCAAGCCAGCCTGTTCCACTTTCGGCCAGGTCTAATTATCGGGGAGTTTTTTCCTCAACATCTAGCCAAAATTGGCTTCTTTGTCTGTTTAATGAAGGAATTTGGTGAACCCAGAGCAGCAAAGGATTTAGAGATGGAAGGAATCTTAAGAGATCAACCAGTCCCAAACCCTAATTTGACAAGACAAGGAACCTGAGGCCCAGAGAGGGGGAGAGATGTTTCCTACACCACACAGCTCGGCAAGTGTCTGAGATGTCTCTGAAGAAAGGAAGCTTTGCCTGCTAGCCCCACTCTTAGTGGCTGAGGGGAGCCAACATCAAGCCAGGAAGAAGGGGTAGGGGCCCAAGGTTTTGGTCTCCTCCAGTCCTTTCTGTTCATCCTAAGCCAATTCAGAGCTCAGGTGGCCCCAGTTGTTGTTGTTGTTGTGTTTGTCCTTCATTCTTGAAGAGGACCATGATATCAGGGAAATGATGATATGGTTTGCAGTTGACTTTGATTTGAGTGAGGGAGGGCAGTGCAAGGTTACCAGCCTCACTTTCTCCTCCACAGCCATCTGGGTCCAGTGGCCTGATATTCATCAGGACAAGTGGAGCTGGCCCAGGAGGCATGGTGGCCCTAGTGCATTAGAAAGAAAAGAGCAGTGGAGTCTGGGGCCCTGGGTTTGAATTCTAATGCAGATACTCACCAGCTGTGGGACCTGGACAAGTGGCTTCCCCTGCATGGGCCTCAATTCTCTCTTTTGTCAAATGAGACTGTTTAATCTGGTGGACTCTAAGAAACCTTGTTGGGTCACCGAGTCACTGTCTGCGTAAGATGACTTCAAACCTCCCATAACTTAGTGCTGTTTTCAAGTAAACACAGTCATTTCACAGGGTTGAGGCAGTCTGACTGTTCTATGGCCAAGGAGGAAATCGACTTAAGTGAAATCTGCAGACAGAGCAGGCATCTGGGCCTCAGCGTTCCTGCTCTTTGGCTCCAAAGAGCCTGCTCAGAGCGAGCCTCCTGTGGGGAGGGGTCCAAGAGGGACTGTTCCAGGGGAGGCAGCCAGGGGTAGGCCAGCTTCTCCCCTAGGCCTCGCTCAAGACACCAGAGGATCCCAGACTTTCAGAGCTGGCAGGGACCTGATCATAGAGAACAGGCAACCAGGTGGGCAGGAACTGTCCTTGGGGGAGGGGAGGGGGCACCACAGCAGAGGCAACTGTCTGTCTTCTCAGCCAGCCATATTTCAGAGGATGGGATGCCTGCATTTTTCAACACATGTGTACACTGCAGGCACATAGGTCTACATGTACAAATGCTCTCACACAAAGGCACATATACATAGAAAGCATGAACATACACAGATGGATACAGGCACACAGAGAGTAGTATGCAGAAAAGCTGAGATACACACACAAACACACACATATACACACACAAACACATAGACATACACATACAAGCACATACATACATACATACATACAAACACACAAACACACATACACACAGAGACACTCTCAGAGGTTCCTACGTATAGAGCTGGAAGGGAGGGCTTTCATAAGGCATGTAGTCCAAACCTCTCATTGTACAGATGGAGAGTCCCAGGAAGATGAAATACTTCATACTCATGGTAGGGAGTGAGAGCAGCAGGATTAGAATGCGGATCCCCTGCCTCCAGGGAAAGTTCTCTTTCTTTCCACTTTGCTATGGAGCTTCTTCCATGTTGTCCCAGGCAACAAGACACAGAGATACATGTGCATAAAGACACATGAACATACATAATCCTCTAGGCAGACGTGTATATCCACATGCATGGACAGCCGTATAAAAGATAGCTACATGTGGGTACACCCACACACCCACACACAAACACACACACACACATACACACACACACACACACACACACACACACACACGCTTGCAGGCACACAGTCCTGCTAACACTCACCCTTGGAGCCCCCAGTTTGCCTTGATATTTTCGAAACAACTTCTCTTAAGAGATAGGCCCGTAAACATGTCACCCGAGAGCACTGAAGACAGGCAGGAGCCCACAGGATGTAATAAAAGCCAGCCAAAGTACCCTGGGTTTGAAATCTCACGGTTTCCCCATCTGCTTGGGGAAAGCAGCCAAAGTCAAGGGCAGCAGTGGGTGGCGGCGAGCCCATAAAAGGCCTTTGATTTATCTCTCAGAGAAATTAATCTCAGAGAAAAAAAAAAACCAAAGGTTAATGCTCCCAACTTTGGTGTCTCCCTATAATAACTCAGAAACCCATTTTAAAAAATCACCTCTACTCCCATTGGTGGAAGGGCTGGCACTTAAAATGTGGCCAGCAAGAGGAGAGCCTCCCAATTCTAAAAGCCAACAGGCTGCCAGGGCCCCCCAAGGAACAAGAAGGAAATCCTTACTTTGTTAACCAGTACTTGCTCAGCCCCCTGCTTTAGGGGTTTCCAATACTGTCTCTTCCTTCGGCTATCCCTCTGGACTTCCAGGGTCTTGGAGCTTAGGACCATGCTTGCTGTGGGGATAAAGCAAAGAAATTGGGTTGGAAGGTCATTGGAGGAAATCTAGCCCAACTAGTCCAACTGAGGCCCAGGGAATGAACTCATTGGATCACAGAACTGGGGTAGGAAGGGACCTCTGAGGTCAACTAGTCCAAACGGTGAGGAAATGAAGGCCCTGAGAAGAGAAATCACTTGTCCAGGGTCATGCTGCTGGGATCCCAAAGCTACTCACTTCACCCTGAGCCTGACTTTCACTATTTGAAAAGCGACGATAATATTAGACTGCACAGGGACATTTGGGCAGGAGTTACATTGGAAACCTTAAAGTGCTAGAGAAGTATGAGGCATTCTTACAGGCTACTAGGGGTGCACCACAGTGCCTAGAGCACTAGGCCTGGAGTCAGCAAGACCTGAGTTCAAATCCTGCCTCTTGACACTTAGTGGCTGTGTGACCCTGGGCAAGTCACTCTATCTACCTCAGTTTCCTCATCTGTAAAATAGAGAACGTAACAGCACCAACCTTTTAGGGTTGTTGTGAGGATCACATGAAATCATATTTGTAAAGAGCTTAGCACACTGCCTGGCACATAGTAGGCACCATATAAATGCTAGATACAGTCAGATCCGTGATTTCATTGGTATAGGGAACTCCCATATGGGGAAACTCCTCATACCAATATAGAGCAGGCCCTTCTCTGCAACTTCTGCTCTTAAAAAAATTTGCCTGGGCCCTTGAAAGGTTTAGTGCTGTGCCCAGAGTCACCCAGCCAGGATGTACTGCAGGCAGGACCGGAACTCAGGCCTTTCTGGAATGAAGACCAGTTGTTGAGCTGCTGCCCCACACCGCTTCTTTAGCATTCTCAGCATCTCTCCTGTCCAAACCGTTCCTGCCCCTCTCTCCTCTCTTGGGGCCCCAATTTCTGGAGCTGGCCAAGTCTCCCATTCTCATGTCCCCTGGGGCTGATTCATCACCTTCCTTGGGCCAGTCCTGGAGCACATGCTTGGCTAAGTACAGGCTGTGCTGCTCATGTAACTGCCCTCAGAAAAATCCATCATTAGGAAGAATGATTTCAAAAGGCCCCGAATGGAGCATGCCATTCTTTGTACATGGACGTTCCGAGTCTGCTGGCAGGCTGGGAGGTGGGTGGGGGCAGAGGTCATCAGAGTGGCCTGACACCCAGGGGACATGCTTCCTGTACCCCTCGCCTCTTGGTCCAAGGTACCCCAGGCTGGCACCTCACTCACCCCTCATACTCCAGACCAGCCTTATCTTCAGAGTTCGGAGGAGGGTGAAAAAAGGAGTGATCTAAGTAACTTTCTTGCCTACTCAAGCAAAATTCCTGTTAAAGGGGGACAATTCCCTTTCTTGGAAGAAGCTTGGAGCCTCTGGTCAGGATTCCTGTGGCTCTCTCCAGGACTCTCACACTTTGCCTGGAGCAGCTTGGCCCCTGTCTGTCTGCAGAAGCTCTAGGCCCCTGAGGCTAGGCCTCCCCATCCAACCTCACCCTCTGCCCTCTGCTGCTGCCACCCCATCTCTCTGGGGGCAAGAGGAGAAGGCCCAGAGAGCCAGGCAACTGTTTTTGTCCCAGGTGAAAAAATTCCTAGTTACACCTTTAACTGTGGGTCATAAGGTCACAGAATCCTAGATTTGGGGCTGGAAGGAACCCCAAAGGCCATCTAGTCCAACCTTTTCATTCTATAGCGGAAGAAACTGAGGCCCAGGGAGGGAGACATGGCTTGTCCAGAGTTGTAGAAAATGTCTGAGGTAGGATCTGAACCCACAACTTTTTGAGTCCAAGTCCAAGGCCTGGCCAGGTCTTCAAGGCCAGAAAGCCACAAGTCAGAGATGTTAGAGAGCATTCCTGTTCACATACTGACTGAACCCACACATCAAAGGAAAGTGGTCATTACAGTTTGCTCAGACTTTCTCCAAGCTTTTGATAAAGTATCTTACACTATTCTTGTGGAAAAGATGGAGGGCAGTGGGGGTGGGGGGCTGGAAATGGCCCAGTGAGATGGGGTCTGAGCTGTATGAATGGGCAATCTCAATGAGTAGTCATTAAAAGTCCAGGAGATATCCAACGGAATGTCCCAAGGCTGTGTGCTGGGCCCTAGGCTATTGAACACTGTCAGCCATGCTTTAGATAAAGGCTTGGCTGAGCTGGCAGCCTTATCAGAATTGCAGCTGACAAAGGTGGGAGGGAGAGATTGAGGGATGCCAGAGTCAGGATCCAAAGAGATCTTGACAGGTCAGAGAACTGGGCTGAATCAAATTAAATGAAACAATGGGGGTCAACGCAAAGTCCTGCACCTGAGTTATAGAAAGTGACTTGAGAGACACAGAATGAGAGAGACATGGCTAGATGTTGGTTGGTCTGAAAAAAAGCTGGGGTTCTTAGTGGGTTGCGAACTCCACAGGAGTCGGCGACATGACATGGCAGTGGCCAAGTCGAACGTGAGCTTCGGTCACCTAGGGAGAATCAGAGCTGGCTTCTAGGAATACGCCAACGAAACGCCCTCAGTCCTTGGCCCCAGGCTCAGACCTCATCTATGGTGCTGGGTTCTCTTGTGGATGCCAGAGCACATCCAGTGAAGGGTGGCCAGGATCGAGGAGAATAGAAAGCCTGCTATGAGTTGAAGGTGGTGATGGGAAACGCTGGAAGAAGGGCTGTCAAGTGGATGAGGAATTAGCTTGATTCTGCTTGTCCCCCTGGGGCAGAACAAGGAGCAGTGGGTAGAAATTACAGGGAAGCAAATTCTTGCTCAATGGGCGGATGAGCATCGGCCCCAAGCTGAAGGGGCTGCCAGGGCTTTAGGCAGAAGCCAGGCAACCATTTGTCAGGGATATAATAGGGGACATTCCTTCTGGGGAAGGGTTTGACTACATGGCCCCCGAGATCCCTTCCAGCTCTCCAGATCTGTGATACATCTTCCAAATGGAGAAAAGAAAGCTTACATTATTTATCTCACGGGCTTGGTGTGTGAAAAAAATACCATGGACCTTAAAGAGCCGCAGAAACACCAATCAACATTATTATTACACAATAGGGTCAATATAACAACACAATAGTTATCAACGATAAAATTATAGATAATTACAATAAGTAATAATCACCTCTATAAGACTGAAGCCTTGACTTCTCAACACTAGCCAGATGTGGGCCTCTATCTACCTCACCAAGGAGGGAGCTGGCCTGGGAGAGGAGGAGCTGATAGAAACCGGCTTCCCAAATAGGGTCCTGATGTCAGCCTCCTCCCCAGGATTATTTTTAGCCAAAGGTGTCTGGCTGGGACCTCGAGAAGGGAAGCTGCTACGTGGGAGCCACTTATATCCCCAAGGTGAGAGCAAGCTGTTAAGGTGATGTGATGGTGGTGGTGGCTGTGGCGGTGGTGGAGCCTGCCAGCTTCCAGGGGCGCATATCTCACCCCAGACCTATAAATAACACACCTCACACACACACCCTTTTCGACTGGGGATTAACTCCATCCCTACTGGGCTCTCCACCGGGGACCACTGTCAGCTACTTGTGGGCATCAGGGTAGTAGCGGCTGAGCAAATGCTAGGAACAGTTTCTGGCTCTCCCTGGGGCCAGCGGAGGCCTGTGGGGAACATACCTGTCAATTTGAGGGGAGGAATGAATTTGGAGTGAGCCACAGACTTCAAGAATGTCAGTGTTAGAATGGTCCTTACCAGAATGCCAGAGCTGGGAGGGCCCTTAGACGTCTTAGTGTGATCCGCTCACTCTACAGGAAAGGCAAGGAGCTTGCCCAGGGCCACACAGGGAGCAGCAACAGTAGGACTGGGGTCAGATCTTTTGAGCACACATGTGGCCACGAAGCCGTGATGTGCTGAGCTACCTTCTAGCTATCACAATGTCTCAGGACTCAGTTTCCCCATCAGTCTCCTCCACCTCTTCCTCAGTTCTGGGAGAGGGGGAGGGAGAAGGGTTTGGACAGGACAGTCCAGCCATTGGTTGCTTGGCCTCCCATCTTCCTCTAACACGAGGCAAGAATCCAGAGGCTGAGCAGTGCCCTTCTCCCTGACACCCAGGAAGAGAAGTCTGAGACCTATCCTACTGTCCCCCACCTGAGTTCTGTTGGGTTGTCCTCCGCTCTTCCAAATCCTGCCCATCCTTCAAGGCTCAGGCCAAGCACCACCTCCTTCAGGAAGCCTTTCCTGACAGCTCTTGCCTACCCAGATCACCCTGGAGACCCCTCTGAGGACCAGTGTCCAATCATGAAGCATATGGATTTGTCTCTAGCTTAATTCCATATTTCAAGATCCTGTGATTTCTAAGTGGGCATTTCCCTACTCATCCAGGCTGCCATAGGCCTTCTCTGTCTTCAAGAAGGATATCCTGAATTGCTGTGGCCAAAACCAAATTCATCAGCTGATAGCCAGCCTTCTATGGACGGGCCTTTTCTCCCTGAGCTTGTCACCTTGGTTGGTCACCAAATCAAACAATGGTAAGGCTGTTAGGAACCTCAGAGGCCATTTACTCTTTTATGGAGGAGGAAACTGAGTTAGAGAGAGAGGAAGTGGCTTGGCCAAGGTCACACACAGGATCATAGATCTAGGGTGGGAAGGAACCTTAGAAGTCATCTAGTCTGACATCTCTTCTTCTCATTTCACAGAAGTGGAAACTAAGGCACAGAGACTGATTTCTCCAGCTAGTAAGTGACTAAGACAGGACTTAAATGCAGGTTTCTAGACTCTAAGTCCAGGGCCACATCCACCTGTTCCATCCATGATTTTGGGCAAGTCACAACATCTCTGAATCCTAGCATCACAAGGGTCCCCCCCAGAGGTCTTCTAGACTCAGCTTACCTCCAAGGAAGGGGGAAACCAAGATAACTCAGCCCATTTGGGGGATAGAAAGTTCTTCCTGACATCAAGCCTATATTGGTTGCTCTATACCTTCCCCCCTTTCTCCTGGTGCCAGTCTCTAGGCCAAGCAGAACCAGGCTCATCATTCTCTTCCACATGATATCCCATTAGATACTTGGAGAAAGCACTCATGGTCGCCCCCTTGTGTCTCCCCTTCTCTGGGTGAAACCCACCAAGTTCCTTTGGCTGATCCTAATAGGGGATGTCCTTCGCTATCCTGTGTACCTTCCTCTGAACACTCTGTATGTGGCAGTACAATAAAAAAATGCATTCGATCTGGAATTGGGGGCTGAATTCAAATCTCTCACCTATTAGCACAGTGTGACCTTGACAAAATCCCTTCCCTCTTCTCAATCAGTCAAAAAAAACATTTATTGGGGCAGCTAGGTGGTGCAGTGAGTAGAGCACTGGCCCTGGAGTCAGGAAGTCGTGAGTTCAAATCCAGCCTCAGACACCTGACACACTTACTAGCTGTGTGACCTTGGGCAAGTCACTTAACCCCAATTGCCCTGCCTTCCCCTCTCACACAAAAAACAAACAAAAAAAAACAAACATTAATTAAATGCCTACCAGTACCAGGAAGCAAGCTAAGGGCTTCTGATACAAAGAGACAAAGGACTGTCCATGCCCTCAGGGATCTAATGCTCCCCCTCCCCCAACCTCCATCTCTCAGCCTCTAAAATGGAAGCGGATAATGCTATATATAGTATTACTGCCTAGATCACAAGGTTGTAGTGAGGAAAACCCTTTGTGCACTTTATATCAAAATATGTAAATGGAAATCATTATTCTAGGCTTTCTCTTCTTTTTCACCTGGCCACAAATGGGCTCTCATTGGTCTGAGGAGCTCTCAAAGAAGAAACTCCCTCTACCAAGGCCCATCAGCACCTGCTCTCCAACTTTGAGGCAACGCTCAAAGGTGGGCCTGAGTCACTGAAAGGGTCAGGAACTTGCCCAGTGTCACACAGGAAGGATGTCTCACAGGCAGGACTCGAACCCAGGTCTTCTAGCCTCTAAGTCTGCCTTCTCTCCAGCCACTCTAAGCTCTGCTTGATAGCCGCCAACCACTCAAACTTTTGCTCTTCTGGTGAGTCATCATTTCCCACGTCCCAACACAGGCTCTTCCCTCATAGCCAGGAAGCCCAAGGCCAATCCTAAATGTCCATCTTGGCCCTTCTCCCAGAAGGCCGATTGGGGCATTCTGCTTCCCACTCAGGTACAGGGAGTCAGTGCATTCTACCTCCCAAAGGGATTTGCATTTGAAAAAGTCCTCCCAAGAGAAGGCCATGCTTGGGACTCTAAGGTCCCCACAGTCTAAGGACCTGGGATCAGATCCTACCTGTTACTTCCCAGCTCTGCCAACTCTCTTCCCTTCCCCCTCCCCTACTTAAGGCCTCAGTTTCCTCCCCTGTAAAATGAGGGAGTTGGTCTAGATGACCTCGAAGGTCCCTTCCAGCTTGAGAGCTAAGAGCTTAGGATCTCTGAATGTCCTCAGTGGAACCTTAGAGCAAAAGAAGCTTATAGCTGGAGGAATAATAAAAAATCATTTGGTCCAAGCCTTTCAGGTCATGGATAGGAAAACTGAGAGCCAGAAGCACCCCCAAAGTCCCAAGGTGTGCTAGTAGCAGCACCTGGATGAGGATCTTGCTCTTGCCTCTAGATGGCAGGGATAGGCAGTTAGGTGGGGCAGTGGATAGAGCCCTGGACCTCTATCCACCTCTATCCAACTCCCTGGGACTCAGGAAGTTGGAGTTCAGTCCCGTCCCACTCTTCATGACCCCATTTGGGGTTTTCTTGACAAAGACACTGGAGTGGTTTGCTATTTCCTTCTCCAGCTCATTTTACAGATGAGGAAACTGAGGCAAACAGGGTGAAGTGACTTGCTCAGAGTTGACTCCAGGCCCTAGTTGCCCAGGAATCAGGGAGATCTGAGTTCACATCTGGCCTCAGATATTTAACTAGCTAGGTGGCCTTGGGGAAGTCACTCTACCTCTGTTTATCTCAGTATAATTGGGGATAATAACAGCACCTACCTCTTTGGGTTGTTGTAAGGATCAAATAGGTAATACTGGTAAAGCCCTTAGCACAGTCCCTGATACATAGTAGGTGCTATTACTACTAGCTCTGATTGGGGGAGGGAAGAGACCCTTCTTTTAGAGCTCAGGCCAGCCACATCTTGGCCCACCCAGCACAGCATCCAAAGCACCAAGACCTGAGGGAACCTACCTGGGTTGACAAGCAAGCGTTTTCTCCAGCCCATTTGGTCCAGTCCCATGGGTATGCTCTGAGAAAGGGGTAAAGAATGGCATCGATCCAAAACCTTGAAGGGCGGTGGTGATGGTGATGGATGAGGAGGGTGGCAAGATGGCTGAAAAGCAAGGACATGCCAGTTACTGATCTGCTCCTGAGTTGGGTGGGTGTGAAGGTTGGGGGTGGGGGCCAAGGGTGGGGGTAGGCAGGACACAACCGGAGGGGCAGAGTTCAGAGGTGAGGGAGGCATTCACAGCGAAAGAAAGATGGTGGGTACACAGCCTGGGAGAGTGAACAGAGCCCTGGTCTCTGAACCACAGTCTGGGAGAATGGACAGAGCCCTGGTCTCTGAACCACAGGGCCTGAGTTGAAGCTACAGGGGTCCATCATTTTGTCAGGCCTCCTCCTTTGGCCCCCTAGCTTTCTGGGGACGAAATGGAGGTTAGGCTCAATGGTCCCTCGAGGCTCTTAGTCTTTATCACTCCTAGCCATATATGGTTATCCCTTCCATATCTTGAGGGTTAAGGGCATGGTTGCCCCCCTTCCCCACCCTCCGAGATCTGGAAAATCCAAAAATTTTTTTGGCCCTCTCTTTGTACCAGAGAAGACATCTGAATGATTATGGTATTAAAAGACAAAACATATTGGTATTGGATAATATTATACGTATGTTTTGTGCATTTCTGAGTTTCTAAACTTTTTTCTGTGTCATCTGCTGGTCTTCACGTGTTGTCTTTGGCTTCCCCCAAACTCCCCCCAAATTCCCATTTAATTTCTTATGCCGACCCATGATATATCGAAACCTCAATGGGGAAAGTCGTGATGTGGAAGGGATAACTGTATACTGATCCAGATTTTGTAGCGCAATGGCAGGCAGGATGGTGAAAGGGACAGAGCTGGCCTCCTGGCCAGGAAGGCCTCAGCTCAAGCTCTGTCATTGACACATGTGTGACCAGGTGAAGTCACCTAACCTCTCTCGCTTTAGGTCACTCAGATTAAATTGCAGAGAAGGCACTACGTGTCTCGGAGAAGGGCATTCGCTCACTGGGAGTGCCTTCCATCAAAGCAGTCAGTATCACTAGGATTCTCAAAGCTCTTTGGCATCCAGCATCTCTTTCACTTTTCACAAAAGCCTTGTGTTATTCTGTCCTTTTTCAGAGTGTCAGAGTGGGGGAGTGACTTTGAGTCAGAAAGTCAGAGAGCTGGGATTCAAACTTAGACCCCTGACTCTAATATTTGGCTTTCTATTAAACTTTCTGGTGCAGAGACTAACTGGGAGGTTGCTCACCTTCTGGCCAAGTAGAGGCAGATTAACAGATTCAACTATTATTCATTCTCCTACAACGTCCAGTAGCAGCCTCGTGGTCTCTGAGAAGATCTTTCTACCAATCTCTTCCTACTTCCTTACCTTACGGGCCTAAACTTGGATGTCATCGGCAAAGGGAAGCCAGGCTTTCTTGCCTTTGAGGAAGAGTCTCTACCCACCATGCCATGATGCTTCTTGCCCACCTGCCAGGGTTAGGAACTTAGAACAACAAATCCTGCTTCTTTATGTCAGCAAGACTTATTAAAGAACTTCTTCGTAACAACCTTCAGAACTAGGTTGCACAAATGTTATTAACCCATTTTACAGATGTGGAAGTGGAGGCCAGAGACATCAAAGTCCCAGGGCTAGGGACTACTGGAGTTTCCGTCTCACTTGGGTTCCCTGACTCCAAAACCAGACCTCTTTTCGTTGCCCAGTTCCATGTTAAGTCGTATGTAAACTGTAAGGTCCTGGACATATAACCTCTCATTAATTTTACTCTTAATTTAACTGAGAACCTTTTTTTTTTTTTGCATCACTTTCTGAATCTATCCCTCCCTTCCTCAGAGAGAAATGAATTCAGGTTTAGCCAAACCAAGCCCCTCACCAAACATGTCTGACAGTGTATGCAGGATTCCCCACCCATAGACCTCCACCTCTGAAAAGAAGAGAAGGAAGTACATTTTTTCATCTCTTTTCTTGGGTCAAGTTGGGTGACCTGTTTTTATTAAGAACCCTTGACACCAATAGTTTTCATTTGGGGACCCAAACTCCTGCTGTGGTGGAAAGGGCTGAGAGAAATGATTATTAGTAACCAATGATTTGGGGAGATCCAGAATCCCCCACACTCTTTTTCTGAAGTCCTGATTAAAAGTTCAGTCTTTTGGAGGACATTGCTGATAATGAGATTGGACTAACTTTCTGGCTCAGACCCCACCCAGGTGGGGTAGCCATTGTGTTCTACTCAGGTTTGGGTGGGGATAAATTCTTTGAACAGACAGCCCAAGGCTAGGGCTGACTTAAGAAGGAGATGACTTAATCAAAGTTCAGGTCCAGCTCCTAATTGTAATATTCATTCTCTCATTAATTGTTAACCAATCAGGGTTCATTGCTACCCTAGGGAACACCTCCTCTACCAAGGGCATAACAACTGTGAGCCAGCACCATGATTATCTTTGGTCTAAGAGAGAGAAGGCCAAATGACCATCCTTTTGTTAAAATGATGGCTTTATTAATTAAATGATTAAATTAGCCAGAAATGACGTCTCTCCAACATTTTTTCATTGTCACAGAGCTCTGGTTCAAAAGACAGAGGACTAGTGTTCGAATCCTTTCCCAGACACTTACTATCTGTGAGAGCTTGGGCTAATAACTTTACCTCCCTGGGCCACAGTTTCCTCCTCTGTAAAAATGAGGAGGGCAGAGCGAGGGGGAGCAAATGGCCACTGAAGTCCCTACTAGCTCTAGACCTAGGATCTAGGATCAGTTAGTGGAAGGTCCAGAGAGGCAGATAATGGCTTGATTTCTGGAGAAGTGGGAGGGTCACCCTCCCCAAAGTACTTCAAGCAGAGGTGGAGCAGGCACTTTGTGGGAATGAACTAGGCAAGCTACTGGAATCCCTTCCTCCAGCATCAAGAAAATTCTGTAATTCAGATATTTGACATCCTGTGTCCTGAGGGCCCTTCCAGGGTTGACATGCTCAGACTCCATTTGCTGGAGACTGGCTTTGGCCACAGTGTCCATTACGGGCCACTTGATGTGATCAACTTCCTTAATGAACTCCTTGTCACCCAACTGAAAGACCTGTCTGGCTCTTCTTGAATTAGGCCTTGGGAGCCTAATGAGATTATAAGCTTCCTAAGTGAAGGGAAGTATGTGACTTGTCTCACTCTGGAGTCTCACCAGGCCTCATTTTGTAGTCAGCAGCAAACACTGAACTCTCACTGTGCAGAGGCCTCACAACCGCCCTCCTGGCAACTAGATGCTTGACTGGGAATCAGGACACCTGGGTTCAAATCTCAACCCCAAGACTCAGTATCTGTGAAATCCTGTGCCAGTCACAAGCTGGCAAGGCCTTAGTTTCCCCATCTAGAAAAGGAGGAAAAAGAGCATCTCCAATTTCTGCAGATGTCCCAAAAGTCTTAGTGCAGCCTCAAGCCTTAATAGCGAAAAACAGCTAATACTTTGGGACACCCTGTATGGGCTTGCAAAGCATTTTACATGCATCATCTCATTTAATCCTCACAACAGACTTGGGAGTCTATTGAGTGATTATTATCCCCATTTTACAGACTGAGAAAACTGAGACTCACAGAGGTGACTTGCCCAAGGCCACACAGCAACTCAAGTCTCTGAGGCAGAATTTGAACCCCAAATACTGCACCATCCTGGAAGAATAGAAAAATAGGTGTGTTCCTTACCTCATAGGGCTCGGATGAGATAAGGGTTTTATAAAACTTTAAAGGCTGAAGAAATAAGAGTTGCTTATGTTTACTATTATTGTTGGTGGTGGTGGTGGTGGTGGCATCATCGTCATCATCATCATTACCATCCAACATTCAAAGCCTCAATCATAGGCTATAGATATGGAAGGGACCTGATGGGCCATTTAGCCTATCCCTTCCATTTTACAGATGAAGAAACTGAGGCCTGGATTAAGTAGATGACTTAGCCAAAGTCCCAGAGCTGGTCAGTGTCATTCCAGACCACACTGACCTCTTCCTTCTCTGAACTCTCTTAGCCCTGAAAATCTGTGGGAAGCTCGGACATTCTGGGTTCAAAGGGTTCTCCCAGCCTAAATCTGGATGGAGTCCTATGTTCATTTCTAGGTTCTACAGTTTAAGATGGGCATAGAAAAGCTAGTGGACAGCCAGAGGAGGGTAAGCAGGATGGTAGAAGGACTGGGGCCCTGAAATCTGGAGCTGGAAGGGACCTTAGAGGCCATTTGGTCCTATTCTCTCATTTTACAGAGAAGGAAACTGACACCCGGGAAGGAGAAGGGACTTGCCCAATGTCACTCAGGTAGTAAGCAGTAAATATGAGATTTGAACTTGGGGCCTCAGTCCAAAGCCATTGTTTTGTCAATTGCATCTCACAGCTTCTCAAGGGTCTCAATTAAGGCACTGGTGATATTTTACTTGGAGAACATAAGATAGATGGATGGAGTAAGCTGTCTTCAAATATTTGGAGGACTGGTATGCAGAAGAGGGATAAGATTTGTCCTACTTAGCCCCCAATTCAGAGCGGTGGGTGGTCGAGAAGAGGCTATCTGGGGAATGATGTACGGATTTCAGAATCTCAACCACAGAAATGACCCGCTTCCTACCCAAGGACAGAATGTACCTAACTAACAAGGGTGGTGTATTCCTGGAGTTGGGCCGATCCAATTCAAAAGCCTTTAAAGGAAGAGAAAAGAGAAGGGGAAAAGCGTCTGCATAGCCACCATACTAGGAATCCCAGAGAAGAGTTATCTTGCAGAAAGAAGATACTGAAAAGGTCATAGGAGACAAAAGTCCAAGAAATAAGCCAGTCCAGCAAACCCACGGCCTCGTGCCTGTACCCAAATGCCCAAAGCAAAGCAGACCCACTAGGAATCCAAACATAAGGAGGGAAGTTGTCCATAGAAACATTGATACTTGGAGGCACGAGACCAAGGCTATGGCTTCAGAAAGGTCCAGCTTTTCCAAAGAAAGAGGATATAAGCCATATAAAGGATGCACAGAAATATTTAAACAAATGAAATAAAATTTTAAAAAATCCAAAGGAACAGGTTAGATTTTAGAGGGGGGAGAAAGAGGGAGAGGAAGAATATGGTAGAATTGGCATGACATAGAAGAGAGGTTAGAGCTGGACTTGGAATCAGAAAGATTTGGGTTCAAATCTTGCCTTAGATACGTCCTTGTTGCGTGACCTTGGGTGAGTCACTTAACTACTATGAACATGAATTTCCTAATTGGTAAAACAGTACTAAGAATGACAGCATCTTTCTCCCAAGGTTGTTATGAGGCTCAAATGAGCTAATGTATGTAAAATACATGTAGTCCTCAAGCACTAGATAAATGTCAGCCATTACTACAATTAGTTCCAAACAGACTCTTGACCTTATAAAAAAGCTTATAAAAAGTCACAGCATTTAAAAAAATGGAGAACAGAAGGAAGCAGAAAGGAAGTACCTTTTACAACTGTGGCTGGGCAGGATGGGGGGTAGGGGATTCTTAGCCAAACAAGGGATAGAGGTGATCATAAAATACACAATTTCAATTACATTAAATTTTTTTAGATCTTGCACAAATTCAGTGAAAATAGAAGAGAAACTATTAAAATCTTTCTCTCATTTGTCTCTGATTAAAAGTGTGACATCTAGCCTATACAGAGAATTGACAAAAATATGTAAGACCAAGCAAGATAGGTCAGAAATAAAAGTGGCCAAAAGATATGAACATAAATTTTCCTTTCTTTTTCGAGACTGGCCACAAGTACAGGGGACACTCACGGGTCAGATGCTACTATTGATGGGCACAGGAACCTTGGCCTCCTCCAGTTCTGAGATGGACTCATTTGCCCCCTCCTTAGGCAACCTGATCTCCCCACTCCTGGGGGCTTCACCAGCTTAGGGTCAGACTTAGCTCAGCCACCCAATCGGTCTAGCTGATAGCAGCTCAGAAAGTCCCAACTCGAGAGACTGGCTAACCTCAGTCACCCTGGCAGTAGAGATTACAGGTAGGTACCACCACAACTGGCTAACAAAAAGTTTTTAAAAGAATTGTAAACTACTGACTAATATAGGAAAACCTTGAATGATATATGAAAACTCAAAATTACTCATGATAAGGTACAAAGTAAATTAAAACAATTTTGACATTTCATTTCATACCCATCAGATTGGCGAAGATGACAAAAGATAGGAGGGGTCGATGTTGGAGAGACTGTGGAAAAAAAGGTTCATTGATACATTATTGATGGAGCTGTGGATGCTAACAAGCCTTAGGAAAGCCATATGGAATCATGGGAAGGAAAGTGACTAAACTGTTTGCGCCCTTTGACCCAGAAGTCCCATTTTTGCATAGTCCAGCTGTTCTTAAACTGTGGGTCACGACCCACAGTTTAAGAAGCACTGAAGGGGGTGCTAGTGGAAAAAGTTTAGGAAGCCCCGATATAGACTACCCCAAGGGGTATGAGACAGAAAAAAAAGATCCCATCCACTCCAAAATATTGAGGGCACTGGTAGCAAAGGACAGGACTGGGAAAGATGAGTAGACAGAATGAAATGTAACAACAGTGAAAGAAATGACAAATGGGAAGAAGTCAGAGAAATATAGGAAGATTTCTATCAGTTCACATGAGCAAGTAAGAACCAGGAGAATAATATACACAAAAACAATAATCTAAATAAAATGAACATGAAAAAGAAGCCAGCCACCAATGTTAGTTCCAGAGAACAGATGTTCAAATGTACTTTCCTCCTTAATGAAAATGTCATTATCAATGAGGGGAGCTTCTATTCTGGATCTGATTCATACTAATGAGGAAGAACCATTTGATGAAGTAGAAATGGTGAGAAGCTTGGGGAGAAGTGCTCACTCAAGTTTGGAGTCTGTGATAGAGGAAAGGAAAGCCTTCATCTGCCTCACTACCCACCCAAGATTTGAGGAGAGCAGATTTTGAAAAATTCAGAGAAAGGATAGGTGGGATCTCCTGGAATAAAACCTAGAGAGGACATCAGCCCAGAAGGAACAAGAAGTTTCTTGGGAATTCAATTCTGAAGGTATATGGAGAAGCAATTCCAATAAGGAAGGGAAACGGAGGGGTGTTAAGAGATGGATGTACATGCTCAAAGAACTCATTGACCATCTGAAAACAGGTAGACGGGATGACCAGGTCACTCTTAGTCGTCTCTGAAAGCTCATGAAGATAACTTCTGACCAAGATGATAAACTCTTTTTTTTTCTTTCTTTTTTTTTTTAGAGGGGAGGCCAGGGAAATTGGGGTTAAGTGACTTGCCCAAGGTCATACAGCTAGTAAGTGTGTCAAGTGTCTAAGGTCAAATTTGAACTCAGGTCCTCCTGACTCCAGGGTCAGTGCTCTACTCACTGCGCCACCTAGGTGCCCCGGTGATAAACTCAAGAAGTGGTGATAAACTCAAGAAGTGCAGAAAGAAGTGTTTGTTTTTGGACATGGCCAAGGTGGGAATTTGTCTTGCTTGGCTATGCAAGTCAATTACAAGGATTTTGTTCTTCTTTGGTTGATTTTGTTTTTGTTTTTCCTGTCATCCTCTGCTTGTTACATAGCTCCCAATCCATGCCAAACTTTGTTGGAATTTAGCTCTTTCTATGCTTGAGCCTTGTTCCTGTCAGAGAGGGCCTGGCATCCAGAGTAGAACATAGATTGTAAATCTCTGTGGTACTCAATGACCTACATCTCTTCAAGCATCACTGACAACCCATGAAGTTCCCCAGACAGCCAGCAGATGGCAGAACTAGACTGCTTTGGAAAGTTTCTTTGCTGAATACTAGAGGATTGGTGAAATGTCCATGGGTGGGGGGGGGGGGCGGTGTGTTATGGGAGAGGGGTAGTGGCGTCATTAAATAGAACAAAGGTTAAAATGAGAAGGACCTGTCCAGCATTATCTCCTATCAGCTTTCTCCCCACACTACACTAGTTAAATTAGATCTTCTTCTGAACCCCTGACTATACCTAGGCCCTCTGATCACCCTGACTTTGCTCATACTGTTTCCTCTGCCTGGAATGTTGTCCCTCCTCTTTGCCTGCTGAATTCCAGCCTAGCTGACAAAGGCCCGATCAAATGGCATCTCTTCCAAGAAGCCTTCCTTGATTTTTCCTTGTCCAAAGCATGGTACAGAAAGAGCCTTGGCTCTGGAGTTGGAGGACCTGTGTTCAAATCTTGCCTCTAACACACACTGTGTGACCCTGGGCAAATCACTGAACTTCTCAGTGTACCCAGGATACCTAGTGTACCTAGAGAGTACCCAGGGTACTCTTTAAGACTTCCAAATTACAAAAGGTGTCAATGTGGGGGTGCAGTGAATCGAGCCCTGGGCCTGGAGTCAAGAAAATCTGAGCTCATCTGGAGTATTAGGTTCCATTTGGGGCATAGCATCCTAGGAGGACCACTTGTTGATGTCCAGAGAAAGGAGGACCAAGATGTTTCAGGGAATGGAAAGTATGCTACACAAAGTTCAGTCGAAGCAGCTGGAGAAGAGAAAATTCAGAGGGGAAATAAGAGCTCTCTTCAAGTATCTGAAGGGCTGTCATGGGGAAGAGGAGTGAGCTATGTTCTGATTGATCTCAGAGGGCTGAGCTAGAACCAGGAGGTGGAAGACTCCGGGGAGTATATTCTGGTTCCATGTCAGGAGATACTTGCTAAGGATTAGAACTCTATGAAAGAGGTATGGGCTGAGTACAGAGGTAGAGCTCCCCTTATCGGAGACCTTGATTGGAGGCTGGGTGCCCAATTGTTAGGTTGAGCATTCCTACTCCTCGACTGTAGAACTTCTGGGGTGCTTTCCGGCTCAGAGATTCTGAGTTTGTTATGCTTACTTTATAGTAATCACTTGCATCCACAGCCATCAACTCACCCACTCCAAGCTTCACAGTTGACTCCTTGTCCAATTCATAAAGGAATACCACAGTCTTAGGAAGGAATAATTGCATCCCTTGCTCCATCATATCCTCACATAAAGAATCTTACACTAGCTGGCCACATTCAGACCTCCCCAAACACATCAGAGTAGCAGAATGCCCTAGTGTTTCCCTTCCTGCTCTCCAAACCCAACCCATACATAAAGGCCGAAGCCTCTAGTCCCACATGTTCCAGGATGCCTTCTCTTCTTCAGCAGTCACTTTCTTTCCTCTCTAATACCTCCTACCATTCATTGGACACATCTTTGTCTATTTTCTCCTACTGTTCTTTAATCATTCCATTTGTGAGCATCCTGAGGGAGACTGTGTCTTCTTCCTCATTGCCATGGTACCAAGACCACTGATGACCAGGGTCTCTGGTAGCCCACAAATCAGGAATGCCCAAGGGGTCAGAATGTTCTTGGTGCTGATCTTGGGATGGTCACTGTCACCCAAGCCTTTGGCGAACGTTGCACCAAGACTCCAGAGCAGATCAGGGACAAATGCACCAGGCTGTCATAGACAGGGACAGACAGACATCATGAAGGTGGACACAGACAGACACATGGGGAAAGCTACCCAGATAACCATGCTCCACAGACTGGCCCTTCTCCCTGCTTTCTTCTGAATCACCCAGTTCTACCACCATGGTCTAATTGGCTTCTCCGTGCTCTTCACTGTTGCCTTCCTGGCCCCTGCCCAATATACCTGCCAACTCCTGGACTGAAAAGACATTTGATTTCTCTCCCTCACAGTATAGCCTAACATGAAGCTGGGCAGAGAGCAGGCACAGAGCCAGTTTTAACTGGTCTTACTGGATTTCCAAGAGGAGGAAAAACTCATCATTTTAGGTTGGTTTAGGGGCATCCCTGCCAAGATGTAGGGGAAAAAATAGACAAAATCCAGACGGTCCTTTGAGGCCTAAAGTATTAGAGAATGGACAGAATTTGGAGAGGTCAAGCAGAATGGGGGGAGGGTTATAGGAGGTTTTAACATTGAAGGTAATGCTGAGGTTTCAAAAGCTTTGCATGGTCAGAGTCATAGAAGGATTGAGCATTAGTGCTAGACAAGGTTTAGAATACAGCACGTGGGAAGCCAGAGTTGGAACAAATGGTAGAAAATAACATAAAGGTGAGCCCTGGAAGGGATCTAGGAGAGGCCCTTAAAATATAAAGCATGGAATAAAGGACTGGACACAGCCTTAGACGTGGTGGTCAAAGTCAGCCATCCTACCTTCCTATTGTTTATTTCCGCGAGGGACACAATGGTGCACAGGCTCATCTGGAATGGGCGACACTTGGGGCTGCATTTTGAATGTCCCGTCTCATCCAAGAGCTCAAAAGAGTCTTGTTCTTCAGTCTGACAGAGGCCATTCTTGTCCCTCTCCTCCTTCTCTTTGAAATCAGTATGTCCCTTATCACAGGCCACTTCATTCACAGCCTGCTTTGACCCAATAGTCTCATTCAGTTCAGAGGACTCTTTGAGAGTTTCCTTCTCTTCTAGGAAGCTGTCCATAGTTTCTGGCTTTTCATGGAAGTCTTGAGAAGAAGGCTGAGGCTCTGAGAGCTCCTGGGTATATAGCTGGGCTGGAGGGTCTGATGAAATCTGACCATCACCTTGAAAGGTTGAGAGAGAGGGGGTAGAGACATCAGGCTGGGAACAAGCAGCTTGGCTCAAACCTTGGGTCTCACTATTCAGTCCCAAAGAACAAGTAACATGAACAGATTCTGTGTCCAGATCCTGCTGTCCATTATCTCTCCATGTAGAATTATGCAGGCTAGAGTGACCCCAAATCCCTGAATCAGGAGACTGAAGCGATAGCCTCATCAAGAAGGTAGTATTCTCTGGGACCTCCTGTAGCTGCAGTTGGGTTCCCTGAGATGAAGATTTGGGTTCTTCCTGAAAGGGGGTTCTGGAAGACCCTCGCCACTTCCTGGCTGCTTCTGCCATGTTGGTGAAAAATTTGAAGACACCCCCAAAGTGTGTGGCCTTGTTACTACTGCTTCCCTTTCTCGGTTGGCTAAGACTTTCTTCGGGGCCTGCCTCAAAGTCCAAATACAGAGTTGAATTCGCTGTTGCACTCTCCACGTCCTGGAAATTGCCTTCTGGGTCTGACTCAGTGGCCTTAGAGTTGTCTTTGCTTGCCAATGAGATCCCTTTCAAGTAGCTCCAGACATCAGAGGTCCTCCTGCGACGGTTATCCTGGGGGAGGGTCTGGCATCTCTTCCGACAGTCCCGGCCAGCCCTCAAGGAGTGGGATGGAACATTCAGATCTTCATTTTTTGTGTCCTCCAGCTCTCGAGGACAGATCTCTTCCTGGTCTTCATTTGTCTGCAACTCAGCATCCCGGAGGCCCTTCCCATCACTGGCTTCTGTCTCAGGACCTGGGGCACTCAACTCCACGTCTTCAAAACAGGCCTCCAGGTCCTCTGTGTGCCCAGCATAGGAGTGACGAAATGGCTTCTGGTTATCTGACAGCCTTTTGACTCTGTAAAGGTCCTTCTGCCAAAGGCCATCTTCTTGGTCAGTGGGGCAGTCATGGATAGACTGGGCCTTGAAGGTCCTCTGAGTGGCACCCTTAGACAAACTGGAAGATGATCGGAGCCTCTTAATGGATTTCATTCGGTCCATGAAGGTGATTTTTGGTTTGTTCTCTGATGTCTTCACGGGGTCTCCAAGGACAATCATGGACTGGGGCCTCTTCCCCTGGCCCAGAGGCCCTTTCTTCCGGCTAACAAAATTCCAAATCCTGTTGACTTTTGTGTTCTTCTTCAGCCAGCTTGTTTCTTCTTTTGAACTGCCTGCTGTAGCAGAGAGCTCCGGATCACTGAGCTCCATCGCACCAGCCACTTCGATCTCTGCACTGGCTTGGCTCAAGATCACGCCTGCAAAGCCATTGGGTGCGTGCTCAGACTGGGCACTAGGGCAGCCATCGAGGGGCTCCATGGTAACCAGAGAATGGGCAAGGGAGGTGTCCTAGAGTCATGGACTGCCAGGTGTTTCCTTTGGAAGGAAAAGAAAAGGGGGAACATACATTAGAGAGAGCAGCAAGTGCAGATGCATAGGACTCACGTGTGTGAAATATAAACAATGTCCTGAGCTCCCAGAATCCTCCCAAGATATTAGTATCTTGCCAGTGAAGTGCAAATAGCAACACTAGCAGATCATCTCGCTATCATGTTAGAAGTTTTTAAAAAATAACATTAGCTGACACTTTCTCTAGCCTGTCACATTTGCCAAGCACTTTACAAGTGCTATCTGATTTGGTCCTTCCAACAACTCTATTATAAGCCCCATTTTTCAGATGAGGAAACTGAAGCAGGTTAAGTGACTTGCCCAGGGTCACACAGCTGGTAGGTGTCTGAAGCCAGCTTTGAGCTCAGGTCTTCCTGACTCCAGGCCCAGCATTCTATCAACTAGATCAGGAGTTCTCAAAGTTTTGGGTCTCAGTACTCCTTCATACTATTAAAAATTACTGAGGACTCCCCAACAAGTTTTTGTTTATGTGGGTCATATCTATTGATATTTCTCATATTTGAAACAAATCCCTTTAAAGGGTCTTGGGGATCCCCAGGAGAACACAGACCATGCTTTAAGAACCACTAAATGGGATCACCTAGCCGCATCTCAAACACAGCACCTTCCTTGCAATAATCCTGGAGGTAGGTAGTACAAGCCTGAATATCTTCATTTTACAAATAAGGAAGATGAGTCATAGAGATGTTAAATCCCCAGTCACACAGCTGGTGTCAGAAACCATGTGGAAACATGAATCCCCAAGACTCCCAGACCACTGCTCATTCAGTCTCCCCCACTGCCTGTCTCTAAAAGAGTTCAGCAAACCCCAGTCTAAAGTCTGCCTGGGTCATGGGGCTTAGAGGTGGAAGAGAACTGAGAACTCCTGATTTTACAGTTGAGGAAACTGAGGCCCCAAGGTTAAGCAAATTGCTCAAAGTTCCGCAAAGATTAACAGGGCCAGAATTCAAGCCTGGAGGCTTCTGACTATAAACCCAATCTTCTCTCCAATGAGGCCCAAGATCAGTCATCTACTAACTGTATCACCATAGGTAAGTGACGGTCCCTCTGAGCTTCAGTGCTCCCAGCAGGAAAATGGGAACAATAACCCTTAGCCAGTGAACCTCACTGGGTTATTATGAAGACTAAATGAGTTCATAGATGTGGTCTGGCTTGGAAAGGTGAGGTGGTTGTTATTATTGGCATTGTCATCCAGCAAAGCATGGATAATTAAAACTTTACTAATGAAGACATTTACTTTGGAGGAGGCTGGGCTAAAAATCAGCTTTCAAAAATGCAAATAGTCCTCTATGCCCAAAGGGCTATAAAAATGTTCATCCCCTTTGACCCAGCAATACCACTTCTAGGGTTGTATCCCAAAAAATCACATAAGTGGGAAAAGGACCCATATGTACAAAAATATTTACAGTGGCTCTTTTTGCTGTAGCTAAGAATTGGAAATCAAAGGGATGCCCATCAATTGGGGAATGGCTGAACAAGCTTTGGTATATGAAGGTGATGGAGTGCTATAAGAAATGGGGATGATACGGACTTCATAACAACCTGGAAAAACCTACATGACATAATGCTGAGTAAGCAGAGCAGAGCCAGGAAAACATTATACACAACCACAGATATATGGATTCCGTGAGGACCAACCCTGATAGACTTTGCTCTTGTCAGCAACACAAGGTGCAGGGACAACTCTAAGGGACTCATGATGGAGAATGCTATCTACATCCAGAGAAAGAACTGTGAAGTATGAATGCAGATTGAGGCACACTTCATGCTCGCCTTTTCTCCCCCCTTTTTTTGTCTCTTTTGTTTTTGTGGGGTTTTTTTTTTGGTTCTGTTTCTTCTTTCTCATGATTCATTCCGTTGGTCATGGTTCTTCTCCACAACTTGACTACTGTGTAAATTAATTCAATGCGAAGTTATATGTGGAAGTTATATGGGATTCCACGCCATCTTGGAGGGGGGAGGGGGGAGGAGGATATGGAACTCAAAATTGTGTGGAGCCGGGTATTGTAAACTAAAAATAAAAAAATAATTTAAAAAAATTAAAAAATCAAGTTAACCAAAAAAAAATGCAAATAGTCCTGAGAGGGAAAGACTGGATGTTATCAGTCACTGACACCTCAATAGCAATCAATTATACCCTCCTACAAGGCGCCAGGCCTAGGGCTAGGCCCTGGGTTGCAAAAAGCCAAAAGTGAATGTTCTCAGAGTCATTCAGACCCTTAATAGAAGTTGGGAGAGTGGAGAAGAAGGCTTCTCAGGCGAATCAGAGAAGAGTCTCCGCTCCTACAAGACTCTGTGGGGAAAGCTCACACCCAGGGAACTAGGTGTCCATTTGAAGAAAGCTTTCAATATAGCACCCTCCCTCAGGGCCTCCCCCCACACAGCAGGCCTCCAGAAGAGGCTCCCAGGACCCCTACAGGGAAACCCTTCCTGATTTCACATTTCTGGAGGGAGTTACATTCATTCCATAACCTGCTTCAGGAACTGATGCTTAGAAAAGTACCTTCAAATGTAAAGCACTGCATGGCAGAGACAGGAAGGACCTTAGAATACAGAGTGCTGGAGTGGGTCGGCAGTAATTTTAAGAGTATAAAGGAGTGCTGAGACCCAAAACTTTGAGAACTCCTGATCTAGTTGATAGAATGCCGGGCCTGGAGTCAGGAAGACCTGAGCTCAAACCTGGCTTAGACACCTACCAGCTGTGTGACCCTGGGCAAGTCACTTAACCTGCCTCAGTTTCTTCATCTGAAAATTGTGGCTTATAATAGCATCTACCTCCCAGACCATGGAGTATGGAGGGACTTAGGACAGAGTTTGTCAAAGCTGGGGGTGGGTGGTGGGGTGGGGAAGACACTTTAGAATACAGAATGTCAGGAGGATAATGTTTGTTTTAAGGGCCCTTCCAGTCTCCATTCTAAGGCCAATAAGGTCATTCCTTTTAGGATGAGCTGAGTTCTGCATGCCACAGGAAAATCTCAAAGGCCTTGGGGGAACAGTAACCCACAGGGAGCCTTGTCCTTGTTCTGACTTGGGCCCAGATGGGGAGTGAAGGGCAAAACTTGGGCTGGGGATGCAGGGGGACGGGGAGGGGAATGGGAAGGGGTGGAATCACACCCAGAGAACAAAGAGAAGTCTGCAGCAGAAGGGAGAACCAGGCCCTAGTGACTGACCCAGAACACTGGGGTAGCCAGCTTTTGCAGCCCCAGACAGAAGGGAGGGACACAAAAGAAGACGATGAGGCCCACACTGGAGTTCCTCTTGAAAAGAAGGGAAAGAGGAAACAGATGTTTCAACCTAGAGAACCAGGAGAATTGTTTTTTGGTTTTTTTTTCTGCAGGATAATTGTTCCTCTGAGGTATACTGTCACCCCAGGGGACTGAACAAATAAACAAGGAGCCGTTTGGACTGTGTCTCTGCATGGTTTGGGTGCTGGCTGCCATTTGAGAGAGAGGAGGAGACAGAAGCAGAAGAAGGCCTTGTGTGGCTGTTGAGAGCCAGGGAGCGGTCTGAAAAGCAAAGCCTTTCAGAGCTGTTAGGGACTTTCAGGGAACATCTTCGCTTACCCTGTGCCACATTTAAGAGATGAGGAAACCATCCCAGAGAAGTATTAGGGGAGGTAGGGAAAAAATCCACCCTCCTGCTCACTTCAGAGATGAGGAAACCGAGTCTCAGAGATAATATAAAGCAGAAATGACCAAAACTATTTGAGGCTGGCTAAAAGACAGAAAAGTAGGTAACTGGAACAGAAGCGAACAGCACAACCAAGAAGCAAACAAACATAGCCCAGTGTTCAAAGAACCCAAGAACACTGAAAATTGGCTGAGATGCCAAAAGGCAGAAAGAATCAATGTTGGCAGGTCTGTGGGCAAACAGGCTCACTACTATACTGGCATTGGGGGAATTCTGAATCACTCCAACCACTCTAAAAAGAATACCTTCAAAGAGTTCTGTTCAAAAAGTGAATGAGTAAATTGTATCATGTTCTTTGTCCCAGACATCCCACTAAAGACCTAAAGGGGAGGGAGGTCCTGGGAAATCTCAAAAGAAATGCTGAAAGGTATCAAAGAAAAGAAAGACTATTGGAGGCAGGGCCTCAGGAGTTATACCCAAATAGGCAGAGCTGGGGCAGGCAAAGAGAACTGCAATACTGGCCACTGACAAGCCAGAGGACTAAATCATTTCCCTTGAGTGCTTAGTAAGTCTCAGTTTCCTCCTCCATAAAAAAGGGATCACGAGACTTGCCCTTCCTAACCCAACTGGGTTATGACAAAGAGAAAGCACTTTGGAAACTCTGGAGCCCTAGAGAAATGTGCCTTCTTATTGTCACACAACTCCATTCAAGAAACGGGAATTAAGCACCTGATTTGTGCTCGGCTCAGATTTGGGGATACAATGATGATAACTCAATTTTTGCCCTCCAGAAGATTAGGGAGGGTGTGAAGACACAGGCACAAAACCCAGCAGGCAGAAAAGAGAATGGAGTGGGTTCCAGAATAAAGGGAGGCATTCTCCCCCTCCCCCCACCTCCACCTACCCCCCAGCTCAGAAGGGTTTCAGAGGGAAGTTTGAGGTCCCAGTGGCCCCTTTTTGTGATGCCATCAGTCAACCAGACTGACAGGGAGCCTGATCCCATGGGACTATGGGAGTTGCTTGAGGAAGCCCTTGAGTAATCTGCATGGGTGGCCCTGAATGCTATACACATGTGGCTCAACCCTGGACAGCATGTCTTTCAGCCTACCTCAAGCCCAGACAGACTGTCTTATCCTATCTCTATTGTTCTTACTCATACTTTGAAAGCCTGAATCCTTCCCTACCCTGAGCCCCACTCCCTTATCCCCTCCCCGCTCCACCCCTGATGGCCTCTGCCCTCAGTCCTGCTTGCTCCAGCAGCTGCATTTCCTCTGATGCCTGGAATAGCTCTCAGACAAAGACAAGGAGCCTGGCTGTCCTTCTGGCTCATATCCTTTTGTCCAAAAGGGGCCACCAAAGGCCTCCCCCATCAGCAGGCAGAAGTCTCAGGAGCATACAACACTCCTAAGTATAAAGGTATCAACATCACAGCTAGACAACCAAATGGCAGGCCTGAGAAGGGACTTAGAACACAGATGCTCAAAGCTGAGGGAACCTTAGAACCCGGAATATCAGAGCTAGGAGGGCCCTTCGAGATCACCTAGTCCAACTCCTACATTTTACAGAAGAGGAAACAGGCCCAGAGGGGAGAGTGACTGGCCCAAGCTCGCATGGAGACTCAGTGGCACAGCCAAGACTGGAACCAGCTGTCCTAACGCTCAGTCTCAGGCACTTGCCATTACACCAAGTTTCTGCTGCTCAGCTGGGTGGGCAGTCTGAAAGCAAATATAAAATCATCCAACAAGATGAGACTTGGCAAGAGTCTTGGCTCTGGAATCAGAAGGGATGTTTGTTACCTCTGACCTGCAGCAAGCCATTTCCCTTCTCTGGGACTCAGTTAAATTATCTATAAAATGAAGGGCTTGGACCAGATGGCCTCTGAGCAATAAATTCCCATCTTGTGGATATATAGGAGCCTAGGTCTAAAGGTAAAAGGGCCCTCAGAGGCAACCTAATCCAACTCCCTCATTTGTCAGTGGTTTCCTCCACTGTAGTCTCATCCTGGAACTTGCCTCAGTGCCTGAGGCCTCCTCACACTGGAACACCTATATTCCCTAAGATCTTCCCATCCTGGACCATCCCTCATCCATCTCCCATTAGTGAGTTCCTTTTGGAGCTTCTATTTTGGGGAGAGGTCCCTGGTGGCCAACGTTCATTCCCCCTCCCAGCTGTGCTTCTGATTTCATGAAGCAGAAGCACACAGGTGTAGACCCTCTCTGCCCTTTTTGGCAGCTACCTTTTATGTTCTGTCTCCCCTCCCTCTTTGGATGGTGAGCTCCCATGTCTCCAGAGCTTAGCACAGTGCCTGGTACACAACAAGCACTTAGTAAATGTGTGAAGCCCCGCAGATCCCTTCCAGCTTGAGATCTAGGATCCTCTGACCAAATTAATTCTTGAACTGGGTTCAAATCCTTTCTCTGCCACAAACTTTCTGTGTGACCTTAGACAAGTCACTTCCTTTCTATAGGCCTCAGTTTCCTTTTCTAGAAAATGTTTGGAGGGTTGTGGTAAGACTAGATGAACTCTAAGGCCCCTCCCAACTTTTGCTGCCTGATTACATTTAGGATGTGGAAATGGTTTTCTGCATAAGCAATTGATTTCCTTCTCAGATCTCATCAGACTAAGGCAGGCTGGGTATCATAGAAGGCACTATTTTAGCAACTCTGAAATGCCATAACGTGAGGGCATCTGGGTACAGGGTAATGGACTTGGACTCAGTCAAGAGAAACCTGAGTTTAAATCCTGTCTCTGACATGTAATGGCTGTGTAATCATAGGCAAACCACATACCCTTTCTGAGCTTTGATTTCTTCAGCTGTGAAATGGATAGAATACCACCTGCATTTCTGCCTTACAAGTTTGTTGTGAGGATCAGTTGAGAGCGTATTAAGTAAAGTGCTTTGTAAGCCCTGAAGTTGTATAGCAATTTTTCTTTGGAAGGGACCTGTGATGTCATTGGTACAATGGAACTCCCAGCAAGGCAATGCCCTGTCCAGTACATACCAAGCTGAGAGAGCTGCCCAGCGTGTCTGAGGCAGGCCTTGAACTTGGGTCTTCCCGAGTCCCAAGTCAGCTCCCAATCTATTCTGCGACACTGCTTCTCTGAATCAGAAACATCTGCTTTTCTTATGTTTTAGGGTCCCTTCTAGCCCAGACATTCCACGTTCCAAGGTCCTAACCAGTCCAGATATACTATATCCCAAGGTCCTAAGCAGCCCAGTCATTCCATGTCCCAAGGTCCCTTCCAATACCACCATCTGATGTTCTGGGCCCTGAGAGTCCATCCCACCATAACAGTTTGTGAAATCTACAAACCCACTGGGGTGACCTTGAAGAACTGTAGCCAACCCTGACTCCGGCCCACTCTCAGGGCCCCTCCCCCAACTGTTTTTCCCAGCAATAAATAATGGCCCAAGATCCATTTCCCAGATGGGGGCTGAGGCTAACCGAAGCTACAGCTTCAATATCTCCTGGCTTGTGTCTCATTGTTCCCTTTCTCTCAGTTCTGAAACTGCCTGTGAAACAATGATCTAAAATTGGGCATCCTTTTACGTGCCAGAAAATTTAGAGCTGAGGACCCTGGGGCCGGATACCCGGCTGATTGTTTAGGATTTCCTGAATTTTTCTAAAGTCAAAGGGGCCTGAACGTGTGGGGGGGTGGGGGCGGTGTGATACTAACAGGTGGGAAGGCTTGTAGTTATCCATGAAGACATCCAGGAGATATCTCTCTTGCGCTCTCTCCCTCTCTCTCTCTCTCTCTCTCTCTCTCTCCCTCCCTCCTTCCTCCTCTCTGTATCTCTCTCTGTCTCTGTCTCTCTCTGTCTCTCCCTCCTCTCTGTTTCTCTCTCTGTCTCTGTCTCTCTCTCTGCTACACGTCACAAGGCCACCAGGAATTCCCATCCTCTTCCCATTCCCAATTTTTTCACCTGCTAATACCTGACATTTCGCTGTTGGAGATTCATACCTATGGATTAAACATGAATATAGGAACTTTGGATTTAGAGCTTAGAACAGGGGCAGTTTTGGATTCAGTCAAAAGGCTGCACTTGAGGATCTAGAGCGCCACATGTGGCCTCGAGGCCATAGGTTCCCCACCCCTGGCTTAGAAGGACCATCAAGCAGAACTGGAACGGACCTCAGAACCCAGAATGTGACAAGGGAGAGGGACTTTGGAGAACACTAACTCCAGTCTTCCTCCTAAGGAGGACAGAGATTCTGGCCTCCAGAGAGGCCAAGTGACCTAGCTGAGGCCACAAAGCCAGTTCAATCTCTTCATTTTACAGATGGGGAAGTGGGGGCCCAAGCTGAAGAAATGACTCTTCATTAATGCCTTGGCTTTTCTCCTGATACCTTTGATGTCATGACCTTCTTTCTAAAGATTCCAAAGTCTATCACATGTTCATTTTCTATCTAATCTTTTATTATATGAAAAAGTGTGGCTCATGATGTCAAAAATCTCCTTCTCCCTAGGCCGGCAGCCACATGAGGATGCCCAGGTTATGCACCCAGGACGCTGAGGAATTTCTAAAGGTTTCTTTTAACTTTCTGAATTGTTTGGGGGTGGGGTCATTCCCCAATTTTTAAATCCACTCCTTCAGGTAAGAAAATGCAGCTCTTTCCCTTCTTAGCAGAGGTAGGGACTATGGGTGTAGAACATTGGATATACCGTCAGACTCAGTTGATGCATTGATGTTTTTTTTCCCCTTTTAATTCTTTGTTACAAAGGATGCCTAGTAGGAAAAGAAGTGGGGGAGGGGTATATTTGGACTAGAAACAAATAACAATAGGAAGAGCCAACATTTATATAGCACCTTCAGGTTTGCAAACTGCTTCACATATGTGAAGATGATGAAAAACAGTCCCTCCCAGCCCAGCCATTCTGGGTTCTAAGGACCCTCCCAGCTCTGACATGGTATGATTTCATTTCAAAGGATTGCTCTTCTCCCCCACCAATCCGAATGCATGTCTTCTTCAATCTTCTTAACATCAAACCTCCTAACTGTAACATAAACACCGGCCCCCTAAACTTTCTGGTCAAAATTCTTCCATTTAGCTGGTGCCAACTTGGTCCAGCCCTGGGAGATCAGTGTGGAAATTCCCTCCACCAGACACAGAACCACAACTCATTTGAGACTGAGCATGACAGAGCAGCGGCAGCAGGTCTGAGGAGAGGCTCCAGCTCACCCAGCTGGCCAGTCACGGGCACAACCTGAGGCCAGGCTTCCTAGACTCCAAGGCCAGCCCTCCAGCAGCTGCACCACGCTGACTCTCCCGACTTCATCCCTCCTTACCTCCCTTTGCTAGCATCAGTCTCAGTTCCTGAAACCTTCACAGCTACCCCCATACCGCTTTCATTCCCAGTCTCTGCAGGGAACAGAAAGAAGCCTTCAATTCCTGCAAGGTTTGGCACAGCTCAACAGCCTCCTCCTGGCTCTCCAGTCCATGGAGCCCTGGGATTCCCTTTACAAGCTGGTCTGCAGGCCTGCTTGCTCATTTTATCTATAGGATTATAGGTTTTAGAAGTGGATAGGGCCCCTGAGAGCACCTAGGGCCTTAATAAATGATCTCTCTCTTCCCTTCTTTCTCCTTTATCTTTCTCTCTCCCTTCTCTCAGATCGCTTCTCTTCTCTTCTCTCTCCCCCTCTCTTCTCTCTCTCCGTTATCTTTCTCTCTCTTTTTCCTCTTTCTTCTCTCTCCTTTATCTTTCTCCTCTCTCTCCCTCCCTCCCATCTCTCTCTCCTTTCTCTCTCTTCTCTCTCCTTTTTCTCTCTTTCTTCTCTCTCTCTTTCTCTCTCTCCTTTCCCTCTCTCTCTTCTCCCCTCTTCTTCTCCATTTCTACCTACCTAGTTCGACTCTCTAATTTTACTAAAGAAAAAACCTGCCCAATGTCACACATATAGTAAGCATCAGAGACAGACTGTGAACCCAGGTCCTGTGGCTCCAAAGCCACTCCACCTTGACCCTCAAGGGGCTGGAGGTACCTCAAAGCCAGACTTGGGAATCAAGAACACGGGGCTCAAGCTGAAGCTCAGCCACATATTCTCCATGTGACTCAGAAGACCTGGGCGCAAACTCCACCTTTGCTGCCTCTTGTTTGTGTGACCTTGGCCAAATCACTTCATCTCTGTGGGGGGAGGGGGAGACCTCAGTTTCCTCATTTGTAAAGTCAGGGGCTTGGACTAGACGGCCTCTGAAGTCCCTTGTCCTCTCTGGACCTCTGCTTCCTCTTCTTTTAAATGTGGAGGGGAGGAGATGGACTCAGTTATCTCTAAGGTCCCTTCTAGGAAGGAGATTCTGTAGTTCTGTTCAGAAAAGTTCATAGGTTACCAGATGATAGAACCAGAACCTTAGAGATCACCTGGTCAGATTCTCTCATTTTACAAAGGGGGAAACTGAGGTCTGGAGAGGAGTAGCATCTTCCCCATGGTCATACAACTAGGCAGAGACAGAGCCAAGAGTTGAAAACACATCTTCCTACTCCAAGTCTGGTGTGCTATCCCCTTTGTTGTTCAGTTGTTTTCAGTCATCTTCCTGACCCCATTTGAGGTTTTCTTAGCAGAGAGACTGGAGTGGTTTGCCATTTCCTTCCCCAGCTCATTTTACATGATGAGGAAACTGAGGCAGACAGGGTGAAGTGATTTGCCCAGAGTCACACAGCTAGTAAGTGTCTGTGGCTAGATTTGAACTCAGGAAGTTGAGTCTTCCTGACTCCAGGACAGGCACTCTATGTACTGCAGCGCCACCTAGCCGCCCAGTGTGCTAGCCTTAAGTATAACTGACAGGTCTCAAACCCATCAGTGAGTTAGGGGGATGTCTACCCCAAGCATGTGAAGACCTCCCCTGGGGGAATGGGCAGATAAGAACAATTTGTTCCAATGGCCATGAAGGTGATGGAAGCAGGTACTGTGGAGTGCTTAGAGTTTGGTTATATGTGGAAGACTCCAAGGTCATCTACTGCATCCCAGGCCATCACCAGTCATCCTGACTTTTGTCCTGCCACTGGACTTCAATGATTCAGGAAGAGAGCATGTGGTTGATGATTTTGTGCAAAGCTGCTTCACTTAAATCCAATTCATGCACAAGTCAAAACGTCACCTGTAATGTCATTGGTCTTCCTCGAAAACAAAGGATGAACAACAAAGAGAACTCTGTCACCTTGCCTCTGTCCTTGACACTTGCTGCATCAGCCTCTGTGACTCCCTGGTCCTGGCGTACAGAGGCAGAGCCACTCTGGCACCAAGAAAGAGCAATCTGATAGAAAGAGGTGCCAAGAAAGAACATAGAAGTCCTTAAGCGGGTCTCAGTTTCCTCATCGTCAAGTGAGGACAAAGCTTAAGCCCTCTATTCTTGACGGGGCTCTTTCAAGGCTCAGTTGAAATGATGAAGATGAAATGCTGTGTAATCATTTTGTTCTGTCCAAAAGTCAGCTGTCATTACTTTAGAAAAGAATCTCGCCTGCTAACCTGGGCAGGCTGGGAGGCAAGAAATCACTCACATTTTTCTAGCATTGTAAGGTCTAAAAATTGCTTTCCTCCCAAAAACCCTGGGAAGGAGGTCATGCAAGCCTTATTATCTCCATCTGACAGCTAAGTAGTGCCAGCACCCCAATTCAGACTCACATCTGCTCAAGGTCGAAAGCTCCAGGGATGACATTTGGATTTCTGGACCACTGCTTGAAAGAAGAGAATGGCAGAACAGAGATGGAGAACACCTAACAATGAGCAGTAAGAATGTTTTTTTGCCAGAACTGGAAATGACAAAGTGGATGCCCATCGATTGGGGAGCCATTAAACAAACTTTGTGATCCATGAATAGAATATAACTGGGCTGTAAGAAATGGTGACTGAGGGGCAGCTAGGTGGCACAGTGAATAGAGAACCAGCCCTGGAGTCAGGAAGACCTGAGTTCAAATCTGGCCTCAGACACTTGACATACTAGTTGTGTGACCTTGGGCAAGTCACTTAACCCTAATTGCCCTGCCTTCCCCCCTCCAAAAAAAAATAGAAGAGATGGTGACTGTGAGGAATAAAGAGAAGCATGGGAAGACTTACATGAATTGATACAAAGTAAAGTGAGCAGACCCAGGAAAATGCTATACTACAAAGACTAACAATGCAAATGGAAAGAACAACCATCCTAAAACAATAAAAAATAAATATTGTAAAATTACACAGAACAAGCTAGGTCCCAAAGAAGAGATATGAGAAAACACATACTCCCCACTCCTGTGCAGAGATGGGAGAGCCATGGGTATGTTATGTTGCATAGCTTTTCAGATTTTCCCTATGTATTGACTGGTTCTACTGATTTCCTCTTCAAAAAAAAACTCTGGGAGCTACAATAAGGATTACACAAGACCTAACAGCTACTACGTTGAAGGACCATAGGTCTTGGAATACTGTATTCCATAGATTAAAAGGATAACTTACCCAGCAAAGTTAAGTATAATCCTGAGTGGGAAAAAAAAATGGCCATTTAACAAACTCAAAGACTTGCAGGTTTGGGTGACAAAAATAGCAGAACTTAAGGGAAAATTCAACATACAACATCCAGAAGAAATATAATGTAAACATTAAAGACCAGTAATAAGGGACTCAATAAGGTCAAATTGTTTACTTTGTATATGTGAACATATTAGCAGTACTCTTATGATTATCATCATTATTTGGGTAGTTTGAAAGAAAGGCTTGGGCTGAGCTGAGTACAATGGGGTGATTCTAAAAAAAATAAAACTGTGTGGGGAGAGATAAAAAGAAATAATTATACAAATGAGGCATAAAAAAAGAACTGATACAGAAGAAGTTAGTAGGGGGGAGAGCAGGTAGTGCTGGAACCTTACTCTCATCAGGAATGGGTTAAAGAGAGAACAATACATGTATATCTAGAAGGGTATAAAAGTCTTCCAAATTCAGAAAGAAACAAGAGGGCAAGGGGATAAGGTGGGGGGAGAGGATAAGGGAGGGACTCCTAGAGGGGTGGGTAGGTTAAGGAATGGGAGAACAAAGTAGTGGGTAAAGCAGAGGAGTGAGGAGGAGTAGGATAAATAGAGTGAGAAGGATAGCGAGGAAAAATAGGATGGAGGAAAATACACAATTGTAGCTAATCGTAGCTTAGAAAGTGAATGGGAAAAATTTACCCATAAAGTAGAAATGGATAGCAGATTAAAAATTGGAATTCAACAATATGTTGTTTTCAGGAAGTATTATAAAAAATGAGAGATACACACAAAGATAAAATAAAGGGCAGGAGAAGAATTTAGCATGTAAAAAAAAGCAGGGGTAGTAATCATGATCTCAGACAAAGTTAAAGCTAAAATAGATTGAATCAAAAGAGAAAAATAGGGAAACTACACTATGTGTCAAGAATTTTATTAAATATTGTTTTAGACCCTTTAAAATACATAGACAGTATAAAATACCTGAATGTATACCTGCCAAAACACACACAGGAATTATATGAGCACAAACATAAAACACGTTTTATACAAATGAAGTCAGATCTAAATAATTGAAGTAGTATTCATTGTTCATGGGTAGGTAAAGCCAATATAATTTTTAAAATTTCAGTTTTACCTAACTAATCTATTTATTCTATGCCATCCCAATTCAATTACTAAATTATTTTACTGAGATAGAAAAAATAATAACAAAGTTCATTCGGAAGAACAAAAGGTCGGGAACTTCAAAGAAACCAGGGAAAAAAGATGTAAAGGAAGTAGATTCAGCAGTATCAGACTTTAAACTACAGGGTTGTTGAAGTGTAAAAAAGGATAATTTTAATTATTTTAAATTAAAATTTTCTTATATAAATAAAACCTATATAGCCAAGAATAGAAAGAATGTGGAAAATTGGGGAAAAAACCTTTCATAGACAATCTCTCAGATAGGATATGACTGTGTTGGAATATTGCTGTGGTATAGGAAGTGATGATCTAGCTGATTTAGAAAAACATGGAAACACTTGGACTTACGAAGGAAGATGCTCTCCACCTTCAGAGAAACAGATGACAGGTGGCAGTAAACATAGCATGGTCTCACATATGTGTGTATGAGCGTATATGTGTGTGTTTATGTATATGTATATATCCATGCTTAATTGTAGCCTTCTTTAGGGTGGTAGGGGGGAGGAAAGGGGAAAACAAATAAAAAGTGCATGGCAGAAAACGAAAGAAAACCTAGAAGGAAGCAAAGAAAAGTTGGATAGCTTTGAAAACAACACGTAGTGTTTATTATACAGGTTTTCTTGAAATGGAAATTTGTTTTATATTGAATCCTCTCTTATGGTCTGCTGTGTACATGGCAATGTTTTTCCCCCCTTTTCTCACTTTGTATTTAAGCTTAAAATAAAAATCATTACCAAACCCCCCCCCCCCCCAAAAAAAAAAACAACAAACCCTCTGTTAAAGGGGATGGCTCTCTGGGAGAAAGTGAGGGAGGGATACAGGAGAAATTTAGGCAATGTAAAACCCAAATAGAGCAATATTTACAATAAAGATTTATTCTTAAAAATAAAAGTATTTGTCTGGTATCTTGCAAATCTAATAAAAGGCCTTTAAAGTGAAAGGGAAAAAAGGTAGGAAAAAAAGGGAAATCTGCCTATGTTTATACACCAAGTTAGAAACTACAGGAAGTAGCTACTGTGTAAAAAAGGAGATGAGCAGCAGGGACCCAAAAGGTCACAGAAGCTAAAATTTAAGAGAGAGGAGCCAGTACACAAAGGTCCATAACACGAATAAAAAGCAACTGAATTAGGAGCCCTAATGCCAGGAGGCAGAGTCACTCTTGTGGGTATCTCTGAGACTTGCTGGGAAGAAATTCATGCCTGAAATAAGGCTGTGAATGTGCAACCTTATCCAAAATGACCTGAATATGCAAAAGGGGGAAGGGCAATACTATACTCTGGCTTTCATTGATTGGCCAACAAGAAGTCCCAGCCCAAGCTCTACCTAGTCCTGGTTTGGGCTTCTACAGCTCAGTATGTAATGTATGTATGTAATGAATGTAAATCGTAGCTGTTTCTTTTTTGGCCAGAAACCCTGAGGGTCTTCCCCTCCCAGTGGTCCTGATCTATATCTTGCCACTGGGCCCAGATGGCTCTGGAGGAGAAAGTGAGGTTGGTGACCTTGCACAGCACTTCCTCACTTAAAATAATCCACTTGCAAGTCATGACATCACCTTCCTGATGCCATGGTCCTCTTTGAGAACAAAGGACAATCAACAACAACATATTAAGAAGAAATAGGTAAGAAAATCCAGATTCCAATGAAGGAAGCATGATAGGGAGAATTTGAGTGAACATCAGTGGAAATAGAAACAATATTGTCATCAGAATATACTACAGACTACCTGGTCAGAAAGAGGAAATAGATACAGACTTCGTAAAACAGATCATAAGCCTGGCAAAGAGGAATAATATGGGAGTGAGTGATGGGAGACTTCAATTATCCAGATATCTATCTGCTGGAACTCTACAGCTGTCAAAAGTAGAGTAGCAAATGAGAGAGCATGATTGGTGGGAAAGAGGATGGCATTTAGAGTCAGAGTCTGGCTTACCACTTATGTGACTTTGGGCAAATCCCTTCCCTCCCTAGGCCTCAGTGTCCTCTTATGTGAAATAAGGAGACCGGATTGATGGCCTCTAGGATCCCCCTCAGCTCTAGATCTAGGATATCCTGACTCGAAGGCCAGTGCTCATTTTGCTAAGTCCCCGATGCTTCTACACCAAGTTTCTACGTATGTCCTTGGGCAAGAAATTCAGCCTCTTTGGATCTGCTTTCTCCAAGCAGTAAACTGGATAAGTTAGTATCTACCCTGCTGTACCTGCCAGGGAGTCTATGACGACTACATAAGATCCTATCTATGAAAGTTTGGGGATCTTTGGAAGAACGGACCTATAGAAATTGAAGGCCCCCTTATTATTTTTATTTACCATCATTACAAAGGAATTTGCCTAAGGTCACAATGTGAGTCAGCACCGGGGCTGAATTAAAAACCTAGGAAGAAAGAGCCACGTCAGGGGGCTCTGTATTAGAGCTGGGATGGGGATGGAGGATTTGTAGCTATCCCAGATTCAATCCTAAGGTCAATATAGTACAGGAGGAGGCAGGGCAGGTAAGGTGTAGGAATGGGCTGTCCCTAAATCGTAATGAAAGGAATCAGTGACACAAGTATAGGTCCATAGACTGAGAAATCCCCCAAATGTGCACTGGTTTCTTAGAACAGAGAGTGTCAGAGGTGGGAGAGACACAGGACAGAGGACTGAAGGGATGACTGATTGTTCCATGGTTTGGACTTCCCTCAAAGGTAAACTGAGCTTGGGACACCCTAACATACCAGTGACCTTCTCTCTCCCATAGGGTCCTACACAGACCTACCTGTGGTTTGGATTATGGAAGGGGAACACACTCTGGGTTGCTGGACAGATAATCCATGCCCCGCCCACCCTTCTCAGTGGACCAACACCATTCCAAATAACTCATGCCTAAAATATCTTCATTATATTTTCCCCCGCTTCCTAACTTGCCCATTTCTGTTAAAGGGATCCCCATTCTTCTAGTCACCCAGACTCACAACCCAGGAATCAATCTAGAATAACACAATAAGCATTCATATAAGCACCTACTATATGCCAGGAATCGATGGAGACACAAAGGCAGAATCAAGATGGTCCCCGGTTCTCCAACAGCTTACAGTCTATTGGCAGAAACAAAACACACAAGTATAAGTAAATACAAGGGGTTTTGTTTGTTTGTTTGTTTTTATGTTAATTTGGGAGTGGGGAGGCTCTAGCAGTAGGGAGGATGAAGAAAGGCTTTAGCCAATAGGGCTGAGCTTTTAAGGAAGCTTGCAATTACAGTCAGGTCACCCAGTGTAAATGACAAGTTCCCCTGAAGCAGTCCCATTATTTGAATTGACACTGCACATTACAATTGAGCTGTAACCAATGACCATATTTAATAATATATAATTAAATGTAATTGCATTATAACTTCAGAGTATGAATTCCACTATGTGCATGTGATCACATCGGGTGTTCACACTAATCAGGACCAACCTCTATAGGCAGATGGAAGGAGGGAAAGCATTTGAGAAAGGAGGGCAGAGAGAGAGCAAGCTCAAAGATACGGTAATTCAGGCTCCTCACCCCTCCTGACGGAGAGGCGATGGATTGGACATTTCACGCCTCCTGATGCAAAGGTGATAGAGTCCAGGGGCAGAATGCGATACACATTTCTGGATGTGGCCAACAACATGGGAATCTATTTTTGCTTGACTCTGCATATTTGCTGAAAGGGTTGTGTTTTTCTTTATTCGTTGGTGTGAGGGACAGGGGCTAGTGATAATGTTGCTCCCCCCTCCCCCCAAAAAAAGAAAAAAAAAGGTTCAGCGAAGCATTTTTAAATACAGACGAGAAGGAAGGCCAGAAGGAAACACAGATAAACTCAATGGTTTCAAAAGCAACATGTTGAATTGACTAGAAACTTCTTTTAAAAGGCATCAACAAGTAGAGGCAATTCTTCCCTCTTACTCAGCCTTGGAAGGCTTCCATGGCCAAGTCTTTCAGATTTCTTCTTCTAGCATCTCTCAAATCTGCCCCCTTCTATGCACGGGGTCACCATTTTAGGTCCCGAGAACTTCTTATTTGAACTCTTTGCTTAATTAATCTCTCTGCCTTAAGTCTTCCTTCTGCAATCCTGCCTTCTGGATCTGATGGGTTCAGGGGGATGCAGATAGCCCACAAAGGTAGTCCAGAAAGCCAAGCGGTGAGTGACCCAGAGGTAGGGAAGGCTGAGGGAGTCCTTTAGAGGCCAGTCAGCACTCCTCTCCCCCGCCCCATCCCCCCCCTCCTCCAACACATACTCCCAAGGGCCCTGACATTATCCCACAGGTAGCTAGCAAGATAGCACCAGCCAAAGCAGTACAGTGGGTAGTGATCAGACTGTCATGGTGGAATGGGAGCATCCCACATCCCACAGCCAGTGAGAGGAAGGGGGTGGTGTGTAGAAGGCTGCCAGCAAATGTCACACCACTGCCCTCTGCTGGACAGAATCTAAACAGCAGGTTACTACCTCAAGTTTCCTTCCACTCCCCCCCCCTCAAAAAAAAAAACCCTAACCACATTCCTAGAAATAATCATACAATCTCAACTCAAAGGCAGATTAGAGGCCATCTAATTCAAACATTATCCAAATAAGACTCCCTTTTCTAACTTCTCCAACAAGTGAAAGTTCAGCCTCTACATGAAAACCTCCAGTGACAGGGAGCTCACTACCTTATCCAAGGCAGACCACTCCTTTTTGAGACAGTGCTGATTGTAAGGAAGTTCTTCCTCATATTAAGCCCAAAATGTTCTGCCTGATAATATTCAATACTCTAGTTCTAGGTGGGGAGGGTTGGCAGCCACCTTCGGACTACCACTTGGAAAACAGTCTACCCTTTCAGTCGGAGGGGATTCCTAAGGGAATGACTTTATCCATGGGCAGGGGTGGAGGGGGAATGAGGGCAGTGGGGCAGAAAGTCTATCTCAGAGACCAGAGCTCTGGATTCAAATCCTGACTCTCAGACTTACTAGTGGTGGGATATAGGCCAATCCCTTTCCCTCTCTGGGCCTCAGTTTCCTCATCTGTAAACTGAGAATAATAATATGTGCACTACCAGCCCCTCAGGAGTGGTGTCAGCAAAGCATACGAAAGGGTAGTTTCTATAATCCCTATATTACTTCTACTGGCTCAGGGCTTCCTGTGATGAGCATAGGGGTGACTGACTTCCCTTCTGTGTGGTTGGAACATTCTAGGCAAGCTCCAGGGAAAGGACCCTCGAGAGGGTGGAGGGGCAAGCCCAGGGCCTAGTGAGCAGGGGGAGTGGATGATGGGTCTACAACAGCCCTGAAAGGCTCATTCTGCCCACCCAATGCCCGGCACTCACTGACCTGCATGCTGATGCAACAACCAAAGCCTTTCCCAGCGTTCCAGCCCTGACCCTTTTCCTTTCCAAATGGATACCTATAGGGGTTCTCTTGGCCCACCGTGAGCTCCATTCTAGTCCAAATCTCCTCATTTTACAGATGGGGAAGGTGAGGCCCATAGCATGGAAGGAACTTGTCCAGGGT
>NW_023494564.1:0-50733 GCF_011100635.1 Trichosurus vulpecula | reverse complement strand
GTAAGGCTCCACCTCCCCACCCTAGTACCACTCCCACCTCCGGCTGGGGTCTGAAAATACTCAAGGTTCAAGGGGTCCTCCTTTGGGATTTGAGCTCTGTCTTCCAGAAGGCCCTTGACAACATGCAAAGACATCATGCTGGAAGGGGAAGCCATGAATGTGATACTAATAGCAACTCAGTTTAAGAGAGTAGCTGGGTGAACAGAGAGAAGAGCCCTGAGGAGAGGCTGCTCTGGACAAGGAAGTCTGGGGAGGGAGAGGAGAGGGAAAGGTACTACCCTGAGGCTTTGCCTAGAGAGGGCAGGCCTGAGGGAAGAAGCAAGTGGCTTGAGAATCAAGACACCTGGGTTCTATTTTGGACCCTGCCTCTAACTAGCTGTATGACCTTGGACAAGTCATTTTACATCTTTGGGTCTTGCAGAGGTCACTGGGGGCACCACAGTGCATAGAGCCTTGGGTCTGCAGTCAGGAAGACCTGAGTTCAAATCCAGCCTCAGACACTTACTACTAGCTGTGTGACCCTGGCAAGTCACTTAGCCCTGTTTGTCTCAGTTTCCTTAACTGTAAGTGGGGGGTAATAATAATACCTACCTTCCAGGGTTGTGAGGATCAAATGAAATAATAATTGTAAAGTGCTTAGCACAGTGCTTGGCACACAGTAGGTAATATAGAGACACTCCCTTCTCTTCCCCTCCCCTTGGCTTTGTCATCTATAAAATAGGGTGGCTGGATCTCCAGCAGTTTGGGTAATTCTGAAGTTTAAAGGTTCTGTGCCAATTCTATGCCAGATTCTAGCCTTGTGGAACTTTGGGCAAATCATGTTTCCTCTCAAGACCTCAGTTTCCCCCTCAGTAAAATGTGGAGGTCAGACTAGCTGGCCTCTGATTCCTGGGCCAGGGTCAGGTCAGATCAAGTCAGCCTATTCCCTTAGTGGCTACTAAGATAAGCCCTGCCTTTCTCTAGCTCCCAGCCTACTCTTTGCAGGGGGTATTAGAGCAGGACTCGGGAAACCTTCAAGGGCCATCTAAATGCGAGTTATGGTGATAACAACGGCAATGATGGTGATGGTGACAATGATGGATTTCAGTTCTCTGGGCACCTGCTAGAGGGTCTCCCTCTGCTCAAAGCTGAGTAATTGATAGATTCTTCATGGACTTATCTTCCTCATAAGGTCATCTCAGAACAAATAAGTAAAGAGGGGAATGGTTACTGTGGACCAATGGTATCCTAACCCTTAAGAAGCCGATGGTAGGTGATGTAGGAATGACTGGAATCTTGGGATATAAGAAACAAACCATCTGATGAAGATAGAGAAAGGTGGAACCTGACCAGATTTCAAAGACATCAGAGAAAAGACAAGTAACACCCCACAGACCGAACCAAAGGGAAATTGGCTCAAGAAGGATGGGAAGCCAAGAAAAGTAACATTCTGTTGAAAAAGAAAATGGGTAGGCATCTAAAGAGATGATGCAGCTACATAGTGAACTCTCTAATGGGTTCACCTGCAAAAAGTCTACATACAAAAGATAGAAGGAGACACATGTACAGAATCCCAAAGATTGTTATGATTTTCTAGGAACAGTCAGAAAGGCTTACATGGACTGAGGTTTGGGAAGAGTGCTGAGAAGCATCTAAAGGGCTTTTATGGTTATGCTCAGAACAAAAATCATAAGGGACAGGAGTCCTAGTGGAGGACAGGTATTGTGTTACTCTGACTGTGCTTCAGTTCCTCCACTCCTGGCTCTACTCATTGTCCATTTGACCCATTTGACAATAAGTGCACATGAACAGTGCCGACAGCTACATTAAGGTTGGTAGATGGTATAAGTCCCCTTGTGTGCCATGCCACCACCATCCCTGAAGGCCTAAAGGCTGCTTTGAATACTGATCTGCCAAGTGCATTGTCATGGCCAAAGAATTCATCACCTAGGGAGCCTCCTGATGTTCAGTGTCGCCATATTTGGCTAGACTGGTCTTCAGCTGAAGGCAGGCTGGTATGGAAGGTGAACCTGTCCTCCATGCCATGGCAGAGGCCTCAGATTTCAGACTACCTCCCCTCGGGCTCGGCCTAGTGCTCTGCACATGCTAGCTATTATCGGATGATTACTGAATAAATGAATTACTTTGCTTCCATCTTTTCTGCCAACAAATAATCTTTAAATTAGAACATACTGATGAGAGTGAAAGAACTCGCTGTTCCCAGGTCAGTCATTTGTTTGGGCCAGAGGGTTCCATCCAACTCATTTCAAACAGTACATTGCTCTCTTAACTATTCTCGCTTCTCTTGTGCTTATGTTCACTTGATAGTTTTGTTTTAGGAATTGAGGAGATTGGGAAAGGTCTTGGAAGAGCTGCTATCCTAGTTTGTTTGCTACAGCCCAGTAGCAAAATCCATGATTGGGTTGCTTCAATGAATAGGAAGTTTGTGAATGCTCAGGAAAGGAAGAGGTGGTAGCCCTAAGCCAGCCTAACCTTCCTCAAGAGTAGGTCATGCCAAACTAGCTTAATTTCCTTTACTGATATTTCCTGGATGGGCAGATGAAGAGAAGGTCATAGACAACACCAAAGTATCTGGCAGTGCCTTACTAAACCCTTTTGGACAAGATGGTTTTGGATCAGATTGAACAGTTAGGCCCCAAAAATGCCAACCGATGAACAGAAATTAGTTTGGAGAGAGATCTCTAGTGGAGTGCTTCAAAGATCTGTCATTGGTCACGTCATCAGCATTTTCGTCAATGATTTGAATGAAGGCATATATGTAACGCTTCTCAATTTTACCGAGTCAAAAATCTGGAGCTAATAAAGAATCCAAGATTCAAACATTCAATTCAGTTTAACAAACATGCAAAGCACTGAGTTAGATGCTACAGAGAGCAATGCAAGACTGAAGTAGGCTTGAAGAATGGTCTGAAGCACTAACAAGATGAAACTGAATAGATCGAAATAATTAAATGCACAAGTAAAGTACAGGGGAGTCATGGTCACTTACTTATAAGCTCAAGATGAGCCAGCTGTGGGACGCATCTACTAAAGAAGAGCTACCATGATCTCTGGCTGCACTACTGGTGTGCTGACTGGACAGGAAAGTGCTCATGCAATGGTCAGAACACACCTGGGGTCCTGTGGTCAGCTCTAGATGTTGCATTTTAAGAGGAACATTGACTATCTAGAGCCTGTCGAAAGAAGGGAGCCCAGGCTTGTGAAGGGTCTGTGAAAAGCATGTCATGTGATGATATTCAGCCTGAAGAATTAAAGACTTAGGGGAGAATGTGATGAGCATCTTCGGATATTTGAAAACTTGACATGTGGAAGGGAGACTGGACTTTTTTCTGCTTGGCCTCATAGTATAGGATGGGAGGAAGGACTTTCTAATATTCTAAGCTGTGCAATGACAGAAGGAGCTGTGTCTTGAGGTAGTGAGAGCCTCACGATTGCAGGTATCCATGAAATGGCTTGAAGCCCATCTGAAGTCCCTTCCAACTCTAAGATTCTAAGAGCTTAGTCTTGTTCTCTAGACTGAATACTTAGGCACTCCTTGCTATGCGTAATGATTTCTGGACCTTGAATCTATTCTTGTTAGACATATAATGTCTTCCAGGCTCTTTCTATCATCTTCACCCTCAGTCCCTATTAGCTCTACTCCTTGGCAGAGATTCCAACCCAGCACTGACATAGTGAGGTACATAAGAAGGTTGAGCACCCAGAAGATCAAGGGGTCCCAAGCTAGCTCCCGGGCACCATATGGCTTCCTTTCCCATCAAGAGAATGCTCCTTCCAGATGAATCAAGGCTCCATTCAGAGCTTGGGCTGTAGTCATAAGATCCTGCTCTTAGTCCTGGCTATGTCACTTACTGCATAAGTCACTGCTCTTTGGGGGAGCTTCCATTTCCTCTCTGAGGATTTAGTCAAGAGGAGAGTCGTCTCTGGTGGCTGAGAAGAGAGTTAGCTATGGAAAAGGAATCTAGCCTTTAAAAAGAGAATCTGTTTTCTTCCTTTCAAGATGGCTGCTTAGACTGAGTTCTCTCACATACCTACTTCAGTTTGTATCAGATTTAATAACGATCAATAAAATTTCAACAAAAACTATAGTAAGTGGCATCTTCCACCCCAGAATTGCATAAACAGCCAGAAAGAAGAGCACAGGCAAGAGGAAAGGGAGCCCCTTCCAGCAAAGCAAGTGGCACCACAAGAGATGGGATACATTTGGCTCTCAAAGCTCTGAATCAAGAGGCAGGAAGAGCAGGGGACTCCCTTGAGAAAGCCCCAGAGTGATTAAAAGCACATTGGGGGGACTTAGTGACCAGTAACTAGTGTGGTACCTCCCAGTGTTCAGAGGAATACAGACCTTGCACGGGGGCTCTGAGATTCCAAATACTCTGTCCTGAAATCCCAGAGAAAATCTTAAACATCCAGCACTCAACCTCAAAGTTCAGGCAAGTTGAACTATGGTGGATCCAGTGAGAGACCAAATAGAACTGAACCCCATTCCCTGCTCAAGTACAGCAGGTTGGTGGGCCCTAGCCCTGGCATGAAGCCCCAATTCAGGAACTAAAATTAAAGAGATAAGTAAGTAAAAGAAATTATCAAATCTAGATATACACAACCAGAAGGAGCAAGTAAATCCATAATGATTGCAAGCAGAAGTTTAAAGGGAAAAAATGGATTTTCCACAAGACTTGCATGAATACCTAGAAGAAATTATCATAGCCCCCTGTCCCTCACAAAAGGGGTCAATTGTAACATATTTTAAAAGGCACAGAAGAGACTAGAAGGTAGTTTGGAAGGAAGCACCAATCAGCAGGACAGTTTGGAAATTAATGTATAGGATTTATCGCATACTTTTTTTTTTAAAAAAGCAAGTCATGTGAAATGGAGAGTCATGTAGAAATCTATTTTTTTTGTTCCACTATGTTTATGGAAATGCCTTTGGGGATGGTGATGTTTATGTTCAGAATTAAAATTTCAGAAAAACAGAACATAAGGAAAAACTTTTTTTTTTAATGAGGGGATGAGACTAGATTATCTTGAAGGTCCCTTTGAGCTCTCACGTTCTGTGATTCTGTGATCCAACACCACAAAGTTGGCTGGATTCTAGGACCAAGGTGAGAGGGTCTGGTCTTAATTTGGCAACTGGGCACTACGTCAGAGCAGACAGATTGGTGCAGGTGCCCTTTCTAAGCTATCTATCTCCTCAATCTGGTCAGTTCTCAGATCTCAGAGGTGGAACACAAACAGGAGAAGTTCAAAGGTCTGGGACTAGGGAGCACCTAGGGAGACGGAAGGCAGGGATGTGGGTCAGGGCTCTGGTGGATCTTGATGGATTTGGGGCTGTCAGAGACTAGGAAATGACATAAAGGAGGCGATGCTCTAGGATTCAATGATTTCTTTAGGTCTCTTGAACATACTGTTGGCCAGGAAACAAGAATGGTGATGCGGTTGTCTCTGGGCTCCAGACTATGGCTTATCGATGGTTGGAGGTTGGGTGGTGGGGGGGGGGGTAGGATGCATAAGTGACAGAGTGGGATGTGTGTGTGAGGGGGAGGAGGGAGGGAGGAGTGGGGCAATCTGTTCACTGTGGCAAGTGCTGGTTTAGACCTGGGCTTTCAAAAGCAATTCAGCATCCCCACCACCACCACGCTCCCCACTCTGCAGGCTGTAAATATTGCATCAGCTGTTCCTGAACAGCCTGGGGCTACCTGGACCCCTGCCCCTGAGTCAAATGAAGGCTGCCATGCTGGGCAACAAGGGCACTGAGGGACCCCACCCCCACCCGGGAGACTGCTTTGGCACTAATGCCTCATCAGGCTTAGGCATCTATCTCTGGACTAGATGCCACTCTTCCTTGACCCCTGAACTTTCCCTGCCTTTCTCCCTCTTCCCCTGCAAGCCAGGGATTCCTGGGCAAGGGGAGATACTATATTTCCCTAAAGAGATTTCTACTTCTTTTACTGGAATGATTCTCTGGGGACCAGTTGAGGTCCAAGGCCAGTTTCCCATGCCCTCCTTTACTTCTGGGAAGGCTTTCTCCATTGGGGTAGGGTAGTTGTGAAGCCCACCATCTGAGGAATTCAGCCCATTTCTCTTCCCATAAAACCCAACCTCCCTCCTCCTGCAGGAGTCCCCTCTACAGCATCCATATCCGATGGTCATCCAGCCTGAGCCTGAACATTTTACCCCAGCTCCAATACTCACTAGTTTTGTGACCATGAGCACCTCTCTGAGCCTCGATATCCTCATCTGTAAAATGGGGATGAGAATGCTTGCACCACCAACTCTCAAGGGTGATGCAAAGAAAGTACTTTGTAAACCTTAAAGCACTACAGCAATGTGAGTTGCTTTTATATATTGCAACCGTAAGGAAGCCTGAGTAACTGAACTACGAGAGCAGGAAGGCAGTGACCGGTCCTCTGCTCTGGAGTTGCCAAGGGGTGGAAGCTAAAGCAAGATAAGCTGAATCGGATTCATGTCCTAGGCTAGATTGGTCTGTTGTTACCAAGCTAATTCTGCTGGAAGGAGTAGGGAGCCAGATGACTTAGGGGGAGGGAGGGAAAGGATGCTCCATCAATATCTCTAAGTTCTACTTTATTGTATGCATTCTTGGGGAAGTCTTCCATCTTGGAAGCTGTCCGATGTCTCAGTGGTGGTGAACACGGAAGGGCCATGACCTGGTCACCAGAGGTCATAGGACCCTGACATTATGGACTTCTTTAGTCCACTTCCCCTGCCTCCACCTTTTACAATAGCCTTGATGGGCTATTCCTGCCTAGATGTGAACTCTTTCAGCAGCACTTTTAAAAGCACTTTCTCTTCTGGGGGCTATAGTTTAAGGTGATCAAATGCCTTAAGGGAGTCTAAGGAGACTAATGCTGTTTAGGTTGAAACCTGTTTTTTAGTCTTTCCTTTGAAGAGCTGGGGGCCTAGGCTGAAGGTGATTTCTCTTATTTGTAGGGTTAATGGCTCTCAAATGACCCCAACTTGGCTTGAATCTAAGGGAGGGGGAGGGGAAGGCCTGGTGGATAATGGAGCACAGATGCTTACCTTTCTTCTCTTTCTTTTCCTCCTCTTCCCCACTGGCTCCAAGCAAAGTAAAAATAATGCCAGTCTGAGAGTTCACACCGACAGCAGTGACCACCATTCTTCCTGAACCTTCCATGACATGGGTACCTGATTAAACAAGAGAGAGTCAGGATACATGGACCCCTCTAGAGCCTTGGCTCCCTCCATCTATGAATCAGAACTAAGCCCCAGTACGGTTTGAGACACATACAGAAATAGCTGGTATAGAAATCAGGATAGTAGAAATGCTACAAAAAGGGGCAAAAGACCATCATCCAGATGCCTAGTTCAGGGGAGGGAGAAATCCCATCCATCTGGTAGTAGGTTTGGGGAAAATCTCGACAAATGCACATTGAATTGAACTAAATTACTCAACTGGGGATCCAAGGCCCTTCCTAATCTGGCTCCGAACTCACCTCAAATCAATTCTCATTAAGCAGAATACATTCTACACTCTACATTCCAGGCAAAGTTGACTTACTTAAGTCCTGAACATGACTCATGCTTTCCTGCCCCTCTCACCCTGGAATTTCTTCCCTCCACACCTTTCCCTATTGATATTCTGGCTGTCACTTATTGATTGAGTCAACCTGGGGAAATCATTTCAGCCTCAGTTTCTAACATTTCTAAGCCTCAGTTTCCTCACCTGTAAAATGAGGGAGTTGGACTCTATGCTGTTAAAGATCTCTTCCCACTCTAGTGCATCTTTGCTCCGAGGCAGGAAGCAATCTGCCTCAGACCATGAAGCCCGTAGTGGCAAAATCAAGTGACAGGAGTCTGGTCTCCTGGCTGTGAGTCCATTCTCTTCCCAACCCACAACACTGTAGTATATGTAAAGGAAGGATCTGGGATGCTAGGTCTAGGGCTGCCACATCCTTGCTTAGTGACTTTGGGGAACTTCCTTCTTCTCGCTGGGCCCTAGGCTGCTCCTTAAGATGAAGGCACTGGGACAGATAATGTCCCAAGTTCCTCCCAGATCTAACATTCTGTAACTCCATAAAATGGAAAAATCTATCTCTAAAGTGAAGACTTGGGCCAGGCTGTCTCTGTCCCATGAGCCTCGATCTTCCCTACAAGCTAGTCTGACTGTGTGGGACTGGCTTGTATTACTCAGGGTCACTATCTGATGGGTAAGGATGGCTCAGGCCATCCTACTCCCCCTCCCCACTCCCTACCTCCACCTCCCAGACTTCCAATATAGAAATGCCATGGAAAGTCTAAAGTTGGCTTTGATTTTCTCTAGTAAGGACAAATGATCTTCAGATTGAGAAAGATAGCATGAGGTAGCCAACAGGGACTGAACCCAAACTAAGTGTGAAGAAAGTAATGTAATATGCCAGATGCCAGTTAGGCCATTCACTAGGCCCAAGGGAAAACTCCTTTCATGGGTCAAGAGGGATAGGGTCCAAATCGTAATGTGAGTGCTTTCAAAAACCAAAGGCTAGGCCATGGCAAGAATTGGAATTTTTGGGAAAAGTCAAAGTACAAGAGATTATAGGATAATAAGCCCTTTGCTCTAGAGCTGGAAGGGACCTCGGAGGCTATCCAATCTAATCCCCTCATTTTACACAGGATGAATCTAAGGCCCAGGGACGGGAAGGGACTTGTCTAAGGTTGTACCAGGAGTAAAGTAGCAGAGCCAGGACTTGAACCCAAGCCCTCTAACTCCAGTGCCAGGCTGCTACCATACAGTCTCCTTCTAGTCCTTTGTTAGATAGGGTTACAAGAGTGGTGGGGCTGCTAGGTGGCACTGCAGAGGATAGAGCACTGGGCCTAGAGTCAGGAAAACTATGGCCTCAGACACTTAATAGCTGTGTGACCCTGGACAAGTCACATAACCCTTTTTGCCTCAGTTCCCTCATCTGGAAAATGACCTAGAGAAGGAAATGGCAAAACCAGTTCAGTATCTCTGCCAAGAAAACCCCAAATGGGGTCACAAAGAGTAGGATATGTCTGAAATGACTGAACAACAACACTAGAGTGGTGAGGCAGCTAGGTGGGGCAGTGGATAGAGAACCAGGCCTGGAGTCAGGAAGATTTGAGTTCAAATCCAGCCTCAGACACTTTGTGACCCTGGGCAAGTTACTTAACCCCTATTTGCCTCATGTCCTCATCTGCAAGATGGGCGTACACTGGTGAAGGGAGTGGCAAACCACTCCAATATCTTTGCCAAGAAAACCCCATGGACAAAGTCTACCTTTCACCTCATAGAGTCCCCTAGTCCTGCAGCCAGGACTTGGGACTCTTACTTACCAGAGAGCAACATGGGATCTTTGTCCACTGCTTTGCGCACATGATCTGATTCTCCTGTTAGGGAGCTCTCGTCGATTTTGAGGTCATTGCCCTGAATGAGCACTCCATCAGCAGGCAGGAGGTCACCTGGAGGGTCAGCCAGGGAGAAAAGGAATCAGGAAGCAGCGGGAACATTCAGGGCTCAACCAACCTCCCTCCCCTTTCTCTTTCTTTCTTTCAACACAGAAACATAGAAATCTCGTGGTGGGAGGTACCTCAGCAGGCACAGTCCGGCCAGTACCTACCTGTGTGCAAACCCTCCCACAACCCCCCTGACAAGTGGGCTATCCAGATTCTGCCCAAAGTGATGGAGAACTCACTACCTCCATTTCTGCAACAGTATGGTTAGAAAGTCCCTTCTTATATCAAGCTGGAGTCTTCCTCTTTACCCCCTTCTTTCTCTTGGGGCTGAGAATTCAACCTTTTGTCCCTGCTTCCCTTTTGTTCCCCTGCTGCTCCATTGGGGAACTGGGGGGTTCTATGTACAGTTATCTCTTCCACATCTTGGGGTTTAGGAGCACAGCACCTCCGCAATCTGGAAAATCCATGTAAAACCTTTTGGCTGCCCCTTCATACCAAAGAAGTCTGAATAATTATGGCATTATAGATAAAATTTGTTCATATTACACAATGCTATACATATATTTTTATGTATTTCTGAGTTTCTAAACTTTTTCTGTGTCATCTGTGGCTTCTGCAAAACTCCAAGAAACTTCCATTTAATTTCTCATGCAGACCCGCAATATACTGAAACCATGATGGGGAAAGTTGAGATGTGGAAGGCAGAACTGTACTGTATAATGCAGGGGTGGGGAACCTGTGGCCTTGAGGCCACATGTGGCCCTCTAGGTCCTCAAGGGTGGCCCTTTGGGTGAATCCAACTTCACAGAACAAATCCCCTCTAGGTCCTTAAATGCAGCCTTCTGACTGAATCCAAACTTCACAGAACGAATCTCCTTAATAAAAGGATTTGTTCTGTAAAACTTGGACTCGGTCAAAAGGCTGCACACAAGAACTTAGAAGGCCACATGTGGCCTACAGGCCGCAGGTTCCCCAGCCCTGGTAATGGCATATAGAACTGGTCAGTCCTGGGGGTGGATGACTCTAAGGGCAAGAAGAACATGAAAACATCTTCAAAGGGGGCACTGTAATACCTCAGGCCAAGCCTAGACAAAGAGAGAGTCTAGGAGCCACCTGGTTATGGTTGGCCAGCTATCATTAGAATTGGGCCTTTAGGTTAAGGTATGATCTCTAGAAGGCCCCCTTGTAGAGTCCATGTGTTCCCTGATGGAGAGAGGGGAAAGGAGGGAGGTCCCTGGATGGATGGGGAGGAGCGTCTCCATGTTCCAAGCCCTGTTGGCCCCTGGGAAGGTGTCATGAGCCCCCCATCCCTACTCACCGTATTTGATCTGGGCGATATCACCCACCACAAGCTCAGCCACAGGGACCTGGATGACCTGCCCCTTCCGGATGACCTGGAATTTCTGCTCTTGCTCAATTCGGCTCTGCAGACCACGGAACTGTTTCTCTTTGCTCCAATCATTGAAGGCCGTGACCAGCACCACGCAGATGACGGACAGTAGGATAGCTGCTCCCTCAATCCAGCCGGCCTCTGCCTCGCCCTCATCCTCAGCCCCAGCTGAGACATTCCCACAGGCTGCCCCCAAGGGAGAGGGAAAGGCTTAGATAGGCCTTGGCACACTCCCACCACTTCTGCAATCATGCAGGCCTAGGGCAACATCGTTCAGTCAGTCTGACGCTGCCTTAGCATGGGGGTTTGGGGAGAGGGTCAAGAGACAGAAGAGGAGGAGAAAGAGCTGGTCCTTGCCTCTGGGTCAAGGCCCTGGGCACCCCTGGGTCCAGCCAACAGAACAGACAGCGAGGTCTCCCTGGGCATGTGAGCACCTGATTATGTTGGTTGAATTGGATTGTAGAGACTATGGGAAGGAAAGAACACCAGGGGTGGGCAGGCTAAAATAGAAAACGCTGTATTTGGATTTGGAGGACCTGGGTTTGAATTCCTATTTTGCCAATTGCTTGGGCAAGTTGCTTCTGGCCTCAGTTTCCCTCTCTGTAAAATGAAGGGGTTGGACTAGATGGCTTTTGAGGTCTTGCTGGCTCTAGATCTAGGATATTATGTGTGACCTTGAAAGTCCCTTCCCCTTTCTAAGCCTCAGTTTCTTCCTCTGTAAAATGAGGAAATTGGACAGGATGGCCTCTGAGGCCCCTTCCATCTCTAGATCTAGGAGCCTATGAGTGACCCTGGGGAAATCATTTCGTCTCTCTGGGCCTCAGTTTCTCCATCTGTAAAATGAATGATATGGCAGAAGGGAAACAATAGAAGTGATTCCTTCTTTGGAAGGCATGAGGTTTCTTGGTCACCCTCCTCAATGGAGGCAGTGAAAGCAAGGGGAGATACCAACATTAGAAGATCTCAACGGGCCATCACTAGAAAAGGTGTGAGCTGTCTCCCCTGCCATCCGCCCCCCCCCCACGTCACGGCCCCTCATCCCCAGGTGCTATGTATGTAGGGCTCCCCTGATGGTGTGTGGGTAGTTGTGGCTGAGTGTGTCCTAGGTTTATGAGGGAATCATTTATCATGATTTTTCTTACTATACAATTTCATTACAGTTCTTTGCTTTGAATTGTCTTCTGGATGACGTGTTTCTTGCTCATGCACTACGGTATTGAGAGGATACAAGGCCCCGAGGTGGCTAATGTGGGGCCCCAATGAGAGGGCAGCGTCTCAGATGCTACAAAACTGTGAAGACCTCTGGGAGGGCGAAGGGGAAAGCAAATATTTACACCGAAAGAAAATGCGAGTTTTGCCTAGGAGAGAGGGGAGGTGGGTTATCTCAGGGTTCTGAGTACTTGCGGAAGGAAAACAGGGCTGGGGAGGGAGCCACAGTGTCAGCAGGAAGGCACTGGAAGCCTGGAGGCATCTCCAAGTCCTCCAGCCTCCATCAAAGCTTCCCGGCCTACCCTGGTCCTCAGGAATTTCTCCTGCCTTTGAACTGGAGCCCATATTGTCTCCCCCACACTGTTCCCCATTTTGATACATGCCACCTTTGGGTGAGGCCTGGATTCCTCACTGGGACTGGAAGCTTCCTGGGGGGCGGGCCTGAGTCTCTCCTTTCCCCAGATCTGCTGGCCTGAATTGTTGGGCTCCCTCCCTTCCCCTCTCTGTTCCTGGGTCAGCCCTCCTCCCTCATCATCCCATACTCACCATCACTCTGTTCTCCAGGGGGTGCATAAAAGGAGAGACCCAGAGAGATGATGGCAGCAATCTCCAGGATGATGAGGGTGACGTCCTGGAGAGCTTCCCACACCAACTGGAGAAAGGTTTTTGGCTTCTTGGGAGGGATGAAGTTCTGTCCATAGATCTGCCTCCGCTTTTCCAAGTCAGTGACATTATCTGACAGACCTGCATATTGGCAAGAAGGGGAACAAAAACCCAAGACAACAGTCAGACATAGGTGTGGGGTAAACCATCTAAGACTGTGGATGAAATCGTTCATTCAGACTAATTGGTACAACTTTCTCATAGAACAAATGCTGGCTTTGGAGTTGTGAGGGACCTGGGTTCGAATGTTGCCTCATACACTCACTAGCTGTGTGACCATGGGCAAGATACAAGTTCTTAGAGCCTCAGTTTCCTTATCTGTAAAATGGGGGTAAAGATTGTTGCAACATAGTTAGGTAGCAATCAATTAATAATGAATTCCCTGAGTGGTCTCTATATTAAAATTTACACTATTGGAAGTTATAATTGTGTTTTGGTTTAGTCATTTTTCAGTTGTGTCTGACTCTGTGTCCCCATTTGGGGTTTTCTTGGCAGAGAGGCTGGAGTTGTTTGCCATTTCCTTCTCCAACTCATTTTACAGATGAGGAAACTGAGGCCAACAGGGTGAAATGATTTGCCCAAGGTCACATAGCTAGGAAGTGTCTGGGGCTAGATTTGAACTCAGGTCCTCCTGACTTTAGGGCCAATGCTCTATCTACTGTACCACCTAGCTGCCTCTAAGCATCCAATTCCTTTTTCCCCCCACTTTTTTGGGGAGGCAATTGGGGTTAAGTGACTTGCCCAGAGCCACATAGCTAGGAAGTGTCTGAGGCTGGATTTGAACTCAAGTCTTCCTGACTCTAGGTCTGTCACTCTGAATACTGCATCACCAATTATGTAAAATATGGTAATTGGTTCCAGTCCAATGGAAATATGCAGAGAGAATTCAAATAACATGACTATTAGAGGGAATTCCTTATTACCCTAGTCAGAACCTAGCTGTACCGCTTCTCAGTGGTGCTGTGAGGCTCCAATGAGACCGTGGTCTCTTCAATACTTTGCAAACTTGAAAGAGCTTTAGAAATGTACATCAGTTGGACAATTACCGCAGCTTCTTGACCAAAGGGCTTCCATGCTCTTTATCTCCTGGGTGAGCAACAACCCCCAGCAGGGAGACTATTAACCCCCTTTTTAAAAGGACGAAACATCGACTAAGCTGGGTGAGGAAGGAAGGTGATTGGCATCTCTGCCCTACTTTGGAGGCTTTTTAGCTAGAAGGGCCCTTTGCATCCTGTGACCAAGGAAATCAAGGTTCAATGACTTGTTCCAGGTCACAATCACCAAACTGCTTTTGGAACTTGGGTCCTCGAATGCCAAAGCCAGAGTTCTTTTGACTGTACCACATTGTATCTCCCTGTACCCTGTGCTGCTGCTGTTTATACCCAGATGCTGACTTCTAATGGTCCTGTGACCCGGACCTTGGCTAGGGAGGCTTCAGTTAACAGATACCAACTGGAACGGGATTTTGACCAGCTGGGGAAGTTGTAATTGGGATATGAGCAGAATGTTATATACCTGTAATAATTTTTTGGCTTTGTATTTTAGTACATTCTTTCTAATCTAAGCAAGCTCATTACTAAAATGATGACTGTCACCAGAGATTCAACTGTCCTAGCACTGGGGCAAGAAGGAATGGGTATGGCCAAGGATGGGAGCATGGGCCAGAGACCAAAGCAACATCATACTTCTAAACAAGAGAAGACACCTGGGAAACACGGAAGATTTGGGTGATAATCAGTGGGTGACAGCCTCAGGTTGTGACTACTCTGAGAGTACCAGGTCCCAGCATCCCCCACAATACGGATGGTGAATGATGACATAATAAGTATTATTATTCACAGACCCCACCAGAGGGCACACAGGGGTATTTCAGGGCTTGCTTCCTGGATGAGATCACAGGGTTTCGAATTCCAGAATTAGAATACTGGAGTTGAGCTGGGAAGAGGTGTCCTAGGGATCTGTCCTTGGCCCTGTTCTTCCAGTCAATGTTTTTTTATCAATGACATTATGAAAGTGGGAGGGTTAGCTGACATGTAGGATGACAAAGACCCTGAAAGACCTTGGCAGGCTAAAATGATGGGACAAATCTAAGGGTATCTAAAGAATTATTACCACTAGGTTCAATGATCAACTGTATCTGTACTTATGGGGGCAGGGCAGGGGAAAGCAGAGTCAGGCAGCAGAAAAAGATCTGGGAGTTCCAGTGGATGGTAAACTCAATAAGAATAACGGGTGTGAATGAAGGAAGTAGTCTCATGCCCCAGTCAGCCGATGTGGAATATAGTGTTCAGCTCTGGACGCTCTTGGATCCCCAGCTACTAGGCCCCTTCTTTCTCCAGGATCCAGCTTGTGCCCAGCCACCATCTCTCTCATTGGCCTCTCACCAAAAGGCCATTTGGGGATTTACCCTCTTGCCCCATCAGAAAAAGGGGAGAAGTGTCCCAGTACCTGGGGGTGGTTAAACTGAGCTGGGGGAAAACCTGCCTGTTAGCCCTGGCCACCTGCACCCTCCCAGAATCCCTTCCTTTCCAGGGGAAACCCTTCAGTGGCTGTTTTGGTACAAAGAAAGTGCCAGCCCATGGCTGGCCCCTGTGTACCTCGTGCCTCCCTTCCTCTTAGCTTCTCCTTGGTTTGCCCTTGGTGCTGCAGCAAGCCTGCATCTCGCTCATTCCCTCCACCTCTGTGCCCTTCGCCCATGCCCTCCCTCCTTTCTATCTCAGTCTTCCTTTGTCTTGGTCTCTCTCGGGCTTTCCTTCTCCTCCTCAGTTCTCCTTCCTCCCTCAGTCTTTCCTTTATCTTGTTTTTCTTTCCCAAGTTACATGCTACAGGCATGGGCTGGATTCAAGTTCCCTGGAGCACTGCTAGTGAGGGTGTGTGTGTGTGTGTGTGTGTGTGTGTGTGTGTGTGTGTGTGTGTGTGGTTGGGGGTGATGAGGAGAGAGAAGAGAGGGGAGGAAGGGCAGGGAAGAGACAGGACATGGAAAGGAGATGGGAAGAGGTGAACAAGAGGAGAAGAAAAGGTAAAAAAGGAGGAAGGGGAAGAAGGGGAGAGAGGGAAAAGATAGAAAGGAGGAGGAGAAAGATAGAGGGGAGAGGAGAGGAAAAGGAGGAGGAAGGGGAAGAAAGAAAGGAGGAGGTGAAAGAGGGAGAGGAGAGGAGAGGAAAAGGAGAAGGAAGGGGGAAAAGGGGAGAGGGGGAGAAAGATAGAAAGGAGGAGGAGAAAGAGGGAGAGGAGAGGAAAAGAAGGAAGAAGGGGAAGAAGGGGAGAGGGGGAAAGAGAGAAAGGAGGAGGGGAAAGAGGGAGAGGAGAGGGGAGGGAGGAGGACAGCAGAAGAGAGAAGGGAAAGAAGAAATAAGAGAGAGAAGGGGGAGGGGGGAAGGAGACAGGGAGTGAGGCCTCCCATTCCCCCTCACACCCAGCTCTCCTTGCCTCTTTGCTTCCAAGGGCTATGAAGGCTAGGGCAGCAAATGAGTCATAGTGGGGGCAGGGTCTGGCCAGGTGGCACAGACACACACAGGGCACTTTGCCCACGTCAGGCAGCCAGATGCCACAGGAATCAGATTAGAAGCAATGATTGTCAGAGCTGGAAGGGCCTTTAGAGATCATCTCTTACAATCCCACAGAAGTGGAAACTGAGGACCAGGGAAGGTCACATAGACAATAAGCTTTATGCTAGAGCTGGGATTCGAACCGGGTCTCCAGGTTCTCAGGGGATGCCTCTTCAGGAGGAAGAGAAAGGCTTTTCACCTTGGCTGAAGTTCTGGCCTCTGAGCCTCCTTCCCCTCCCCCCTCCTCTTCTCCCCCTTCTCCTCCTCCTCCCTTCCAGACCACAGGGACAGCCTATTTCCCAGCCCCAGGGCAGAATCCTGCAAGTTCCTGAGGACCCTGAGACCCTGACATTTGAAATATTTAACAAGGCTGACAGGTAAAGGAAAGGTTTCCTAGGATTAGACATTTATTCCTATTAAGAGGTCAGTAGGCATGGGGGCCCTCATCTGGTTGGGAATGAGGCACTGGGAGCCATGGGCATTTGGGCCCTGAGAAGGAGGGTGCTATTAATGAGGCCTGGGTTAAAAGGTGGAGAGCTGGGCACCTGAGCTCATCTCCTTGTACCTGGGCTCATCTTGTACCTCGGTTCATCTCTGTGTACCTGGGTTCATTTCCTTGCACCGGGGCTCATCTCTGTGTTCCTGGGCTCGTCTCTGTGTGCCTGGGCTCATCTCCTTGCCCCTTGGCTCATCTTCTTGCACCTGGACTCATCTCCTTGTACCTGGGCTCATCCCCTTGTACCTGGGCTCATCTCTGTGCACCTGGGCTCATCTCTGTGCATCCAGGCTCATCCCCTTGTACCTGGGCTCATCTCCTTGCACCAGGGCTCATCTCCGTGTACCTGGGCTCATCTCCTTGTACCTTGGCTCATTTACGTGTACCTGGGCTCATCTCCTTGCACCTGGACTCATCTCCTTGTACCTGGGCTCATCCCCTTGTACCTGGGCTCATCTCTGTGCACCTGGGCTCATCTCCTTGGAGCTGGGCTCCTGGGCTCGTCTCTGTGTACCTGGGCTCATTTCTGTGTACCTGGGCTCATCTCCTTGGACCTGTGCTCATCTCTATGCACCTGGGCTCATCTCCTTGGACCTGGGCTCATCCCCTTGTACCTGGGCTCATCTCTTTGTACCTGGACTCATCTCCTTGTATCTGGACTCATCTCTGTGTACCTGGGCTCATCTTGTACCTGGGCTCATCTCTGTGCATCCAGGCTCATCTCCTTGTACTTGAGCTCATCTCCTTGTACCTGTACCTGGGCTCATCTCTGTGCACCTGGGCTCATCTCCTTGTACCTGGGATAATGTCTGTGCACCTGGGCTCATCTCTGTGCACCTGGGATCACCTCCTTGCACCTGGGCTCATCTTCTTGTACCCGGGATAATTTCCTTGCACTTAGGCTCATTTCCTTGAATCTAGGATCATCTCCTTGCACCTGGGCACATCTCCTTGCACCTGGGCTCGCTTCTGTGTACCTTGTCTCATCTCCTTGCACCTGGGCTCATCTCCTTGCCCCTCGGCTCATCTTCTTGCACCTGGACTCATCTCCTTGTACCTGGGCTCATCCCCTTGGACCTGGGCTCATATCTATGCACCTGGACTATTCTCCTTGCCCCTTGGCTCATTTCTGTGTACCTGGGCTCATCCTCTTGCACCTGGGCTCATCCCCTTGCACCTGGACTCATCTCCTTGGACCTGGACTCATCTCCTTGGACCTGGGCTCATTTCTGTGTACCTGGGCTCATCCCCTTGTACCTGGGCACATCTCCTTGCACCTGGGCTCATCTCCTTGCCCCTCGGCTCATCTTCTTGCACCTGGACTCATCTCCTTGTACCTGGGCTCATCCCCTTGGACCTGGGCTCATATCTATGCACCTGGACTATTCTCCTTGCCCCTTGGCTCATTTCTGTGTACCTGGGCTCATCCTCTTGCACCTGGACTCATCTCCTTGGACCTGGACTCATCTCCTTGGACCTGGGCTCATTTCTGTGTACCTGGGCTCATCCCCTTGTACCTGGGCTCATCTCCTTGGACCTGGACTCATCTCCTTGTACCTGGACTCATCTCTGTGCACCTGGGCACATCTCCTTGCACCTGGGCTTGCTTCTGTGTACCTGGGCTCATTTCTGTGCACCTGAGCTCATCTCCTTGTACCTGGGCTCATCTTGTACCTCGGTTCATCTCTGTGTACCTGGGTTCATTTCCTTGCACCGGGGCTCATCTCTGTGTTCCTGGGCTCGTCTCTGTGTGCCTGGGCTCATCTCCTTGCCCCTTGGCTCATCTTCTTGCACCTGGACTCATCTCCTTGTACCTGGGCTCATCCCCTTGTACCTGGGCTCATCTCTGTGCACCTGGGCTCATCTCTGTGCATCCAGGCTCATCCCCTTGTACCTGGGCTCATCTCCTTGCACCAGGGCTCATCTCCGTGTACCTGGGCTCATCTCCTTGTACCTTGGCTCATTTACGTGTACCTGGGCTCATCTCCTTGCACCTGGACTCATCTCCTTGTACCTGGGCTCATCCCCTTGTACCTGGACTCATCTCCTTGTACCTGGGCTCATCCCCTTGTACCTGGGCTCATTTCTGTGTACCTGGGCTCATCTCCTTGGACCTGTGCTCATCTCTATGCACCTGGGCTCATCTCCTTGGACCTGGGCTCATCCCCTTGTACCTGGGCTCATCTCTTTGTACCTGGACTCATCTCCTTGTATCTGGACTCATCTCTGTGTACCTGGGCTCATCTTGTACCTGGGCTCATCTCTGTGCATCCAGGCTCATCTCCTTGTACTTGAGCTCATCTCCTTGTACCTGTACCTGGGCTCATCTCTGTGCACCTGGGCTCATCTCCTTGTACCTGGGATAATGTCTGTGCACCTGGGCTCATCTCTGTGCACCTGGGCTCATCTCCTTGTACCTGGGATAATGTCTGTGCACCTGGGCTCATCTCTGTGCACCTGGGATCACCTCCTTGCACCTGGGCTCATCTTCTTGTACCCGGGATAATTTCCTTGCACTTAGGCTCATTTCCTTGAATCTAGGATCATCTCCTTGCACCTGGGCACATCTCCTTGCACCTGGGCTCGCTTCTGTGTACCTTGTCTCATCTCCTTGCACCTGGGCTCATCTCCTTGCCCCTCGGCTCATCTTCTTGCACCTGGACTCATCTCCTTGTACCTGGGCTCATCCCCTTGGACCTGGGCTCATATCTATGCACCTGGACTATTCTCCTTGCCCCTTGGCTCATTTCTGTGTACCTGGGCTCATCCTCTTGCACCTGGGCTCATCCCCTTGCACCTGGACTCATCTCCTTGGACCTGGACTCATCTCCTTGGACCTGGGCTCATTTCTGTGTACCTGGGCTCATCCCCTTGTACCTGGGCACATCTCCTTGCACCTGGGCTTGCTTCTGTGTACCTGGGCTCATTTCTGTGCACCTGGGCTATTCTCCTTGCACCTGGGCTCATTTCTGTGTACCTCGGCTCATCTTCTTGCACCTGGGATAATTTCCTTGCACTTAGGCTCATTTCCTTGCATCTAGGATCATCTCCTTGCACCTGGGCTCATCCCTGTGCACCTGGGCTCATCTCCTTGTACCTAGGCTCTTCTCCTTGCATCTGGGCTCATCTCCTTGTATCTGGGATAATTTCCTTGCACTTAGGCTCATTTACTTTCATCAGGATCATCTCCTTGCACCTGGGCTGATCTCTGTGCACCTGTGCTCATCTCCTTGCACCTGGGCTCATCTTCTTGTACCTGAGATAATTTCCTTGCACCTAGGCTCATTTCCTTGCATCTAGGATCATCTCCTTACACCTGGGCTCATCTCCTCGCACCTGGGCTCATCTCCTTGCACCTGAGCTCATCTCCTTGCACCTGGGCTCATTTCCTTGCCTGTTTCCTGGCCTACTTCTGGTCTCTACATGAAGCCTAAGCCCAGGTTTTTCTGAACCCCTGAATATCAACATCAAGGATTTTGACTACTCAGTAGGGAGACATTGAAAGATTTTTTGAGCAGGTGAGTGTTATGATCAGAGAGGCCTTAAGGAAGATTATTCGGGCCAAAATATGAAGGGTGGATTGTAAGGGGCACTCAGCTGGAGCCAGGGGATCCATTAGGAGGTGAGAAGTGGCAGGTGCCTAGACCAGAGTGGCGAGAACGGGAGAATCCACAGGTAAGACTAATGTCAAGTTCAGAGAGAGGGAAATGTCAAAGAATTTGGAGGAAGCTCATTGGTTTTAAGCCAGAGGTGTGGCCAAGATGGCTGGTGTTTATGACCAAGACCAGGAAGTCCTAAGACCCTAGAGCTGAAAGGGGCTTCGGAGGAGATGGGATCCAACCCTCTCATCTTAGAGATGACGACCCTGTGGCCCAGGGAGAAGTGAGCTGCCCAGTGTCACACAGGTAGGAAGTGGTCTGACTCCAAACCCTGTGCTCCTTCCATTACCTCATGCAGAAATGGGTCTGGAGATGATTACTGAAAATCCTCAATTAACTGATTAATAGGAATGTTTGTGGAAGGAGATGTCTGGTGAACTGGCTATTTCAGGCCTCTGAGCAAGGACCAGAAACCCCTCTTTGTTTCAACACTGATTGAAAACCACCTCTTCAAATGCCGAAAACCCCCAGTGGCTTCTGTGGGCCCAGGCCAGCAGGCCTGACCGGCTGTTTCTTGGCCAGCTGAGGCTTTCCTAGGGGCGCCATGGGGACTGCCCGTGGTTGCTGCCTTGGGATGGATATGGCCTCCCCAACCCTGCTGCCTGGTTTTCTTGGGTTCTGCTTTTGAATGATCAAGGGAGAGGATCAAAGATTTGCTTTGGTACGTATGGGGATCCCCTCCCGGACTGCTGTGGATCCCCCTCTCTCTCTTGACTTAGTAGAGCCTTTATGAGGGATTGTGGCTGAAAATACCTCCCTGCCCAGTGGTCAACCTCCCAAATTAGAGAAGTTGGTTCTCATACAACAGACACCCCCAGTTTGGCCTGGGGCCTGGGCTTAGAGCCTGTCCTCTTGGTAGACTCCAAATGCCAAGGGCCCTAGAGGCCTAGCTTACTCCCAACATCACTCAATGAGAATTCATTAAGCACCTACAATGTGCCAGACACTGTGCTAAGGGCTGGGAATAAAGAGACACAGTGGCCTGGCACATAGTGAACACTTACTAATCGTCTGTTGAATGCTAGAACCTGCCAAAGCTTGGCCTCTGCCTGTGGAACCCAGGGCTTCCTGCCCAGGCAATGAGGCTCCTGCCAGTGGCTTAGTGGACCTGCGATTTTCAATGATACTTCTGCCAATGTCGGAAGAAACCCACTCCTGATCTTTGAGAGTTGCCCGGGGCCGTGAGAGTTCAAGTGACTTACCCAGGGTCCCATAGCCAGTAGATGTCCCAGGCTGGACTTGAACCCAGGGCTTCCAGCTTCTACAATTACCCCTTTAGTTTAAGTAAGCCTTAGTTAGATGGAAAAAGTGAGATCCCTCAGCTGGAAGTATCCAAGTGAAGGCTGGATGACCACATGGTGGGGATGGAGGTTGGAAAGGGAGCTCCTGCAGGGGGAGATAGTGAGACCTCCCAATGAGAATTCTGTCTCTGATCCTAGGATTTTAATGGAAATCTCACTCAGATCCCAGCCTAGGGATAGCAGGATTTGATGGTGTCCCTCCTTGAGTGGACTTGGTACAACCTAATATACATATATAGGGAAGAACTGGAGGGAGGTACAGTGGGAAGGTTGTTGGCTTTGGAGTTAGGGGATCTGTGTTTGAAGCAAGTCACTCTCCCTCCTGGTGCCTCAATTTCCTTTTCTGTAAAAGGAAGGGGCTGGATTAAGTGGCCTCTGAGGTCCCTTCCAACTCTAGATTTAGGGTCTTATGTGTGACTTTAGACAAGTCGCTTCCCCTCCCTTGGACTTGGTTTCTTTTTCTGTAAAATGAGGAAGCTGGACTAAGTGGCCTATGAAGTCCCTTCCAACTCTAGATTTAGGGTCCTATGTGTGACCTTGGACAAGTCCCTTCTCCTCCTTGGGCATCAGATCACTCTCTAAGATCATAAAGGCAGAGCAGATACCTCCCTGCATTGGTAGGGGGCTCTCCTCCATTAAATAGGGGATTGGTCTAGTCGGCCTTGGGGGTCCCAGAATTCTGTGGTCGCATGACAACATATACCCATGTACACATATTCACATATATCTTGTCAGGGAAAGCTTATGTGTGCATGTCCGTGTATGAGTGTGAATGGGGACTCTGTTGAAGCTGAAAGCATGTGAGCATCCATGTGCTTGTATGCTGAAGACACCAGACTCACCAGACATGGAAGACAGGTTGGCCTAGTTATAGATCACTCCATCCTTGCATTCAGAAAGAACTGGCCAACTATGATGGCTGAGCCACTGTCAGAGAGGTCTGAAGGACTGTAGAAAGTAGGACTGAAAAAGGGCAAAGAATGCTCTGGTTTTTCAAAAAGAAAGGAGAATGGAGTCTGTAAACTATAGGTTTAGTGTGTCCAGTGTTGATTCCTGGCAAAATTCTTGAGAAAGGGCCAGTTAATGAACAATCCACAAAGGGAACAATGATATCTAAGAGACAGTATGGCTTCAGCTAGAACGACAGGTCATGCCACACTAACCTTATTTCCTTTTTTTTGCCAGGATTACTAGAGCCTGGTTGATCAAGAGAGTGCTATAGATACTGAATTACCTAGACTTCAGCTAAACATTCGGCAGTGCTCTTCCCACTAATGCTATAGATAAGATGGAGTAACATAAGGGTAGAGAGATAGGAGACATAGATGACTTCAATACTTCGGGTTTGGCTGCATCCAAAAGGAAGTCACAGATGGTGTGATGGCAACTTGGAAGGAATTCCTGGTGGAGTGCCCTAGGCTAGGGATCTGTGCTTGACCCTGGCCTGGATCAAGGCATTGAGGGCATGCTTCTCAAATTTGCAGAAGATACAAAGCTCAGAGGGAATGGATGACTGAGTTAGGATCCCCAAAGGTCTTTACAGGCTAAAACATTGGGCTGGGTTTAGGAAGAAGAAATCTAGTAGGAATAGAAGGAAAAGCCGTGCTCTTGGGTTTTGAAAAAATCACCTGCATGGTTAGACAGCAGTTCATTTGAAGAAGATCTGGTGGGGAGGTTAGTAGACTGCCAAGTTCAATGAGTCAAGAGAGTGGTTTGGCAGCCAAGAAAGAGAATGGGGTCTTAGGCTACATTGCCTGGGATTAGAGAGGTCACATCTAGTCCTGCTGTAATTTGTCCTGGCTAGACTCTACATGAAGTATTTCATCTGGTGCTGCACTTGAAAGCCACCCATAAACTTCTGAGCATTCAGAGGAGAGGGACCAGGATAAGAAAGGACCTGGAGATCACCCAGGAGGAACTGGAGAAGAGAAGGTGAGGAGTGTCCTGTGGAAGAGGGATCAGCCTTGTTCTGCATGGCTGGAGAGGGCAGAACCAAGAGCCCTCCCACTGGATGGCAGGATGAAGCTTCCTCGGAAGGAGGAGAGCCATCTAGAAGCATTCCCAGGAAGGTGCAGACCACCTCTCATGGAATGCCTTCAAGCTGAGGCTGGACAACCTTTTATCAGGGATGTTGTCGAGGGTATGGCTTGGATTAGATGATCTCCCAACTCTGAGATTCAGTGACAACTCCTCCCCTCCCACCCAAGGGAGCCTTTGGTCCCCGTCTCACCCTGGGAAGAAATGAGAATTGGGGCTATGGGCCCCAGTGGAGATACCAGGATTGGATCAGGCCCTTCCTTAGACAGGTGGGCCTACAATGTGTAAGCAGGTGGGTGCAGATGGATGGAAGTCAGGGTTGGGAACACAGCACAGCTCTGCCTAAGGGGTGGGTGACTGACTATGTGGCTCTCCAGAAACATCCCCTGAGCTCAAAATGCTCTGCAGGGAACAGATCCCAGAAGGCTTCGTCATGAAAAACAACAACCACCCCTTCCATCTGTCTCGGCCTTTCAACTTTGCCAAAGCGCTTTCCTGGCGGCATTCAAGCTTCACAACAGATCTGTGAGATGGATGGGGTGGCTATTATTCCCCGCCTCCCCATTTTACAGATGTGAAAACTGAGGCCCTGAGAAATTAAGTGATTTTCTTATACTACTAGTTAGTGGCAGAGCCCAGATGAGAATCTAGTTTTCCTGCCTTAGCTAGTTTAGCTCCACAGAGCTGGAAGCAGGGAGTTTGGGAACAAATCGAAGATAAATGTGGTAGTTTGGGAGGATGAATGGGGAGGGGAGAGACTAGAGCCTCGGGAGAGTCTAGAGACTTGGAAGGTGGTAATTGTCACCAGGTCAGTGATCAGGGCCATAGGATAAGAAGAGAGGGGCTAGAGAGGAGAAACATTGTTGGGTCTACTGGACAGGACCCAAGGTGGATGGATGTGGGGAATAAGAAAGAGGGAGAATATTTGTTCTAATTCTTCTATATACAACATGACTAATGTGAAAATATATTTAATAGGAATGCATATGTAGAGCCTATATAGGATTGCAAGCCATCTTGGGGAGGGGGAGGAGAGGAAGGGGGAGAAAATTTAAAGCTTATAGAAGTGAATGTTGAAAACTAAAAATAAATAAACTTTAAAAAAAGAAAGAGGGACAGAGAGGCTGGGGGTGGGGAGGATGGGGTAGAAGGGGGGGGGAATCAATTACTTTGCTACTAAGCTCATTTCATATTTCCCCAACAGGCCTGGGCAAGGCCTTGGCACAGACCACTCCCAAAGCTCTCCATCTCAAATGGAATCAAATCCACCCACCCTTGGGACAGGAAACCAGGCGCAGCAACGGTCCCTTTAGCCTCATTTCACAGCCAAAACTCATTAATGTGGGATTTAGTTCTGTTAATTTAATTTCATGAATGTGATGACATGGCAGGTAGATGTTAACAGGAGGGGCAGCATGAAAGAACGACGAATACAGAATCAGAGGATTTGCATTCAAATCCTGGCTCTGTTGCTTATCAGCTGTGTGACATTGGGCAAGTCACTTCACCTCTCTTGGCCTCAGTTTCCCCTCTGTAAAGTGAGGGACCTCTGAGGTCTCTTCCAGCTCTAGCTCTAGGATCCTATTCGTGACCTTAGGCAAGTCCCTTCCCCTCTCTGGGCCTCAGTTTCCCTTTCAGTAAAACAAAGGAGGTGGGGTTGGGAGTGGACATGTTGACTTCTGAAATGCCTTCCAGTTTTAGTCTACAATCCTATGATTTTATTACTAACCCAGAAGCAGTACTGGAGTTGGCCTTCACAATCTCTACAAGAAAAGGGATTGCTGAACAAGTAAATCGCATAAAGGAGAGTGCAGTAGGAATATTTAATCTATGGTGGGGGGAGATGTTTTCAAGCATTTTAAAAGTACCAATGTATATGAATAACAAATCAATCTCATTGTTCATTAGAACAGATTCACTAAGGTTTTAGGCTCAAGAACCTATAACGGCTGTCTACTAGTGAAAAATCCTTAGTCTGGCATTCAAAGCCCATTCCAATCTGACTCCAACTAACCTTTTCCAAATTCCTCTTCCTCAGTCTCCTGCATCCTCGTCTCCTAACTATCCCTCTGCACCTGCTAGCTTCCCTCCCACCTCCTGCTATTTATTTATGGTGCTCCCTCTCCGGAATGCCCTTCCACCTTTTCCTACTCGAATCCTACCAGCTCAGATGCCATCTCTTCCCCGGTACCCATACACCCCAGTGAAAGAACTGTAACAAAGCCTGTCTGCCTAGTATGGAGGGGAAGAATCACAGTGAGGAGTGCTCACTCTGCTCAGAAGGAGCGTTGGTAGCTGTTCCTGCTGTGCCCTGTCCGTATGCCCTGGGCCATTCGAAATATATTTACTCAGAGGATCCTGGTTCAGTGACTTTGGGCAAGTCGCTGAACTACTGTAAGCCTCTATGTGGAAAGTCAGCCCCTGCCTTTGCACTGTTTCTAGAAGGTCCCACTAACCCAAGAGAATCACAGACTTGGAAACACCCCCCCCCACACACACACACACAGAAAGGCAGCTTGGATGGAGTGTTGGACCTGAAATCAGGAAGACCTGTGTTGGAATGTCATCACAGACACCTACTGTGTGACCCTGAGCAAGTCACTTAACCTCTCTGTCCCCTAGTCTCCTCACCTGTAAAAAGAGGGGGCTGTACCTCTAAGATCCAGCTCTAAATCTATGAGCCTATATGTGACTTGGGGCACATCATTAAGTCACCTGGACTTAGTTTCCTCTTCTGTAGAATGAAGAGGAAGGGGGGAAGGGAGGAAATAAGCATTTATTGAGTCCCTGCTATGTGCTAGGCACCATGCTAAGTGATCTATAAACATTCTCTCTCCAAATAACCTCTGAAGTTCCTTCTGGCTCTAAATCCTGTGACCTTCTCAGGGAAGTCCATTAGCATCCACAGAATATATTTGTATAGGCCAAAGTGTCAGATAAATTTGAAAAAAAAAAACCAAGAGCAAAATCCTGAAAAGAAAAGATCTAAGATGAGTCAGTTTTGATCAGGAGATAGGAAAGGGGAAAATAAGGTGGGGGGCGGACAGAGTAGGCAGCCCGAAAAGGGGAGAAGCAGGGTGCCTGGCTTGGGGGCTGGGAAGGTGAAGAAGTGGCCCTCTGGTACCCAGCTGACCATGCTGCTAAGACCAGTGATTCCCGCTTTGGGGCCCACCTACCTTCAGTGGGGGAGGTCTTCAACCTCTTGCAGAGACCACTGACATCTCCATAGGTTTCCTGGATTTTCTGCAGAGCTTCAGCCCCCCGGAGCTCCATGAGGGAACGGAGCTCGGGCAGCGTACAGCCGAAGCCCCCAGCCCGGTTGGCTCCATGCTGCTGATTCTTGGCATGGTGACCGACAGAGCTGTTGGCTACGTCTCCCATCTTGCTTTCACAACTGGTAACCCCTTTCTTCGCTCGGTGTTAGCACTTGGCTCGATGTGCTGGGAGGGCTACTTGGTCGAAAAGAACACTGCTGAGTAAAGCAGTCTCTGAGAGCAGAAATATGGAGCGCCTGGTGGAACAAGAAGGGAAAAGAGAAAACAAGAATGGGGACATGAATGAGTGGGATCAAGATTACAAAGATGCTCTGCTCCGCATCGACTCAGGTTTCAATGAATAAATTTTTTGGGCTGTTTACTTGGTGAATCATTGAATGCAAATACCCAATTGCACTGAGGCTAGCTTTCCTTCCTGGGCATAATCCACCCCTCCCCAACCCCCCCTTCAGCATCAGGTGGTGTGTGGCTTTGGGGAAGGATAGTCTTAACCCACATGCCTGGTTAAGAGGTCATCAATAGTGATTTCATGCTATGTAGAAGTCTGGAGGAATCTTCTTTTGGGAACTCGGCCAGCTAACAGTCACAAGCACTGTGGTTTGTCGAAGTCCGAAGAGAGGACTGATCCATGGACAAGGTTGCTCTCTGAGACAGGTGGGGGGATCCCAGTCACAATCTAGCACACCTGGTGTCTCCGCTGCACTGGGAAATCCTGGTCAAAGACAGAACAGGCAAGGAGAAGGGGCAGAGAAGCCCTGTGGGTTAGCAAATGACGGTACCAGAGAGCTCGCCCTCGGCCCTGCAGGCCATGCTCTGAGTGGACCAAATTGTCCCCAAGCCCCAGTTCTAGTTTGGAGAAGGCTAAGGCTGGTGGTCATTAGAAGTGCCCTCCCCAGGCACAAGCTAAGGCTTAAGCAGCTCCAGGTCAAGCTTCGGTCCTATTTCTGAGAGGCCAGAATTGGCTCCAGTCCCTGTTCTAAGTCAAACTCTGAGTTCTAATTCTAAACAGACTGAGGCTGCCCCAGTTATGGCTGGAATCCCCAGAGTTTGAAGAGTCAGGGCATCTGTGGGCCCAATTTTTACAGACTTAAGTCCTCAGCAGGCCAGTCCTCTTCCTCCCCAGCTTCTTGGTTCCCTAGCCCATGGTCACATCTCTCATCCAGTGGGCCCAATGCCTGGATGATTCTCTGAACCCTAAGACCTTTGGAAACAAGAGCTCCCATCTCCTTGTACCAGAGCCTCCCCCTCATCACCACCCCACTCTGCCTGTTCTGACATGATGGGTGTATCTATGCATACATCCATCACTCATGGGCTCTGCCACATCATTCATGGCATACAGCATGCCATGATGGCTAATGAACCAGCCCACACCAATGGGACAAGTGCCCGATAATTGATGAGTGGGGGGGCACACAAAGAGGGTTTAAGCTGCTCACAGTGGGGCTGTTGCCCATCTGCTCCTACCTCCTGGGGGTCCTGCTTCACATACTAATCTCTCCTCTTCACTGGCCTCCTCTTCACTTTCCTCAGCCTTTCAAATATGCTTGGAAAAAACTTTGACCGGGTCCCTCTGGGTCCTCAAGCTACCAGCCTCCCTCTCCTCTCTTTCACTGCCAAACTCCTCAGACTTGTGGTTTAAGCTCCCTGCCTCCACTTCCCAACCACCCACTGCCTCCTCAATCCCTTACAAACAGGCTTCTGTCCCCGCCCACTTGCCACTCTACAGAAACTTCTCTCTCCAAGGTGACCTCCTAGGGGGTCCTAATCCGTTCCTTGAGGCCGAAATTCACCAAGAGCTGAGTGAGGGTTGGATTATGATTCAGGTGACCTAGGGTCAGCTCCCAGTTCTGCCATTACTAGCTGTGTGACCTTGGGGAGCCCAAGCCTCCCTTTCTCTAAGGGTAAAATGAAGACAAAAATTACTGCCTCCCAGGTCGCAGAGGATGTGAGGCTGAGCTGGGACAATACAGAGAAGCAAGCGCCACCATTGTAACTAGCCTAACACATAGTAGGGCTGTAAATTTGTGTTCAATTCTATTCAATTCAATCAATTAACCAAGACACATTGATGGAGAGCGGGGTGCAGGGGGTGCTGTAGGCACAATTACTCTCATTTTACAAGTAAGAGAACTGAGGCGCAGAGAAGTTAACTGACCTGCCCAAGTTTATGAGTCTAGGATATAGCAGGGCTGAGACTTGATCCTAGGTCTTCTTACTAGCACATCAAGCTGTTTCTCACCTCAATCTCCCTTTCTACATGTTGACGAGGGAAGGTGAGAACTCTTCTCCCCTCCTCAATACCTCCTCTATTGCCCTAATCTCAGAGGCAGTCCCCCTGCCTCCTTCCCTCCCATCTCCACCAGCCCGTTGTCCCATCAATCACCACACCCGCTCGCCAACTTGAGTCCCTCCTTCCTCCCAACTCTGTTCTCATCTCTATCGATGGCAGCCCTACTCTCCTAGTCATCAAGGCTTTCTCCATTCAATCGCCCATACCTCCTCTACCGCACCAAGCAGAATACGGGGCTTGAAGAGAGCAGGGAAGGCCAGGCACAGCAGCTGGGGGAAGAATGAAGCCAATCAAGCAGAGATGAATGAAAAGTTTGTCCAGTGGCAGTGACAGCCTTGTTGAGGTTAGAGAGTGTGACTCTATGGTGTACCCCCTTCAGCAGCGTCTCATGACTTGGCGACTCAGAAGTAGGAGTGGAGAAGCTGGAGGTGGAGGCTAAGCCAGGATTGAGGATTAGCGGGGTGGGAACAGCAGAAGTTAGAGGGGGGGAGTGAAGCCTAGAGCTAGAGCTGGAAGGGACTTCCAAGGCCAATTCCTGCATTTTACAGAAAAAGAAACTGAGTCCAAGAAAGGTGGGAGGGAGATGCCCAAGATCACACAAGCAGTAAGCATGTCCTACTGCCTGGCCCCTTGCTGTTCTCCTTCCTTAAAATCCCACCCAAGGCAATTTCTGGGCTCTTGAGTGGGTGGGGGTGGTGGGGAGGTCCCACATAATGCAAAAGAACACAGAATTCATGAGTTGTGTCAGGAATTTCAGGGTCCCTTTTACTCAGCAGCTCCTTTTAACTGATGATCCCTTATTGACATTGCGGACTATTTCCTGTCCCTGATGCTAATGACTTGTATGACCTTGGATGAGTCACTTGACCTTTAAATCTTCCTGTCTCCCCCTCTGTCAAACGAGAGAGGATTGGACTAGATGGATGGCTTCTGAGGTTCCTTTCACATCTAGAGCTAGGCTCCTACATTACAGTGAAGTAGCCAGAAAGTCCAGAAAGTAGACACAGGCAACAGGAGCCAAAGGGGTTAATAGCACAGCCGATTCCCACAAGTGAAAGAAAGCAGCTGCCAAGTCCAGGCCTGGGGAGGAGAGTGAGAGGGAGCAGCTGGCACCAGGGCTGGGTAACCAGAATTGCCCCTTCATGGGTGAGGGGAGATGAACAGAGCCTCCCTTCCCCCCACCCCTGACGCCCAGTGACTGGGGGGCTTCTGGATCAGTTTGTCTCCTTTCAGTGACCTCCTCCCTGTGGGAGCAGGTCTGACCTCCTTAGCCGCCCCCCCACCCCGCCCCCATCTAGTGATCCAGCCTTCCTTCCCCCTGGTACCCTAGGCAAACTCAGCTCCAGCCAGGTCAGGCTGTTCCTGAAAATCCACTAGGCTCAAGCCAGCCCTCTCTGCTCCCTCTCCTCTCTCTACCTGCTCAACCTCTATCGTCCTCCAAGCATTGGCGGCTCAGGTCCCACCTCAGCCATGGAGCATTCTCTACCCACCGGGGACCACGGCCAAGGGGCTATTTTGAACAAAGTGTCTCCTCAGCTTACCATTGGAGGCCCTCCCCAGTCTGACCCCACCCACCCTCTCAGGCTCGGAGATTTCCTCTGCCCCATATACACCAGCCAGGTCCTGCCTCCTATACATTATGGGTTCACTGCTGCCTCCAAGCCTTTGCTGGGTTCCCCTCCCCACACCTTACAGTGCCCACCTAACCAAGTATGCCCTGCCCTCAAAACTCCCCTGCTGTGATTAGTGTTCCCCAAGCGCTGCCCTCAACACTCTGTCCCTTACTGCTTACTCCTATGGTCTTTTTTCTGAGGACAGATCACTGACACGGGACCCACACATAGTAGATGCTTAGGACTTCGAACCAATGCCAAAATGAATGTGAGTGGTGCTCCCTGCCTTGTAGAAATCTCTCTCCCCCCAGACCTTCCACAGAGCAATCCTCAACGCCTCAGATTTGTTGAATGAATGTCTAAGCCTGGAAAGGGAGGCAGTGGGAACGAGCCTTTTATCTGTGTCCTCCTGGGAGAAGGGAGGGGGGAGTTGGACAAATTATCCAGATAACTGTCCTTTTCTTCAACAGACATTCCAGGCGTCATTCCTCCTGTTAAGAAAACCTCTTGTATGATCATCTACAGCTACTGGGCAGATCAAGTAGGGGCTGATGGCTTGTTCCGCAGAAATGTCCTTCGTGTCCCCAAGGGATTCACCCTGGGGGATTCCTTGAAATAGCCACACTGCACCCCCACTTGCCACATATTTACAATAGGGCTTGGTTCCTAAGGCCACAAGCCCCTTCAGTTTGGTAAGACGGGAGGGCTCCGCCTCCTGCGCACCAACTTCTCCCTGTGCACACAGGGACTCCCACTTGCCCCTCACCACATTTCTCTGCATGCTCATGCCAGCATGCTCATGCCTACACACACATGCTGCCGTGTAGACACATACACACACACACACACACACACACACACTTGCCTGCACCCATGACCACACATAAATCTGGGCGTTTACACGTTGTTCACATACAGAATCCATAGCACACGAACACACACAAACTCCTCCCCAGTACCCATCGGATGGCTGCTCCTCCCTTCTCTGGCCCTCTTCTATCCCACAGGGGTTGCTAGCCTGTAGTAGAGCTGGATTGGGGGAAGGGCGGGGCGGGTCAGAGGATTTCTAGGGTGAGTGCATTGAGACCGCCAGGGCAGGTGCTCAGGAGGGCCCAGGGGACAGAGCCAAGTGCACGGTGGGTCCCCTATGCCAGAGCCTGGCGTCTCTCACAGGCTTCCAGCCATCCTTTGGCTGTCTTTGGGGTCCATCCTGATTTTCAGGGGCTGTCGGTGCCTGAATGGCCAGCTCATGACCTTGGCCATGAGTCTTTCACCCTGTGCGCCTCAGTCACCCCGGGCCCCGGCGCCCTCCTCGCCACCCTCTCCCGCCAGACGCACCTTTGTGCCCACCCGGTAGGGAAGGGGATGGTTCCAAGGACAAGGCCTGCATTCAGCCAAGGAGGGCGGGGAGCCGGGGGGAGGGAGCTGAGGCTGAGCACGGCCTCATTAATATTTCAGAGGCACAGTCACTGCAGCTCCAGGGCCCTCACTGCTCTGCTACTTGTGCTAGTGGAGGGAGGCGGATGGGGGGGAATAGAAAGGGAAAAAAGAAAGACAGATTTAAAGAGACAGACCTTCTCCCAACCCCCCACCCCACCCCCTCCCTTCTCCTCATGGGCACACGCCTGCAAATGCCAAATGGCTCCCTCTGTGGGGACAGGGCAGCAGCAGCTGCTGCCACTGCCTCCTTCCCCCAACCCCTGCCAGCGACGGGCAGGGGTCTCTGAAGCCCCCCAAGACTAGCCCTGAACAGCAGCTCAGTCACCTTTTGTCGGAGGACAGCCCTAGGCACACACCTTCCCATGATCACTGGCCTCAGAGACCCAAGGAGTCAGTAGCCCAATAGAATCAGATACAGATTCTTAAAAGCATGGAATTCTAGACTCAAAGAATCATGGGATTATGGAGTCATTGAATTCCGGAGCGGCAAGGGGCCCCGAAGAGACCAACTGGTGCAGGCACCAGCCTTCAGGGAGGCCAAGGTTTAGACCAGGGGGACAGGTGGCCATTTCTTTAAAGAAAAATGATTACCAACTGAACAACCATTAATGAAAACAATCTCCCAGAAACATGGGAGGGGGGTCAAAATCTCCACCCAAATCCTTAGCTTTGATCAAGGCAGAACCAAGAATTCAACAACAAATAAGTGGGAAAAACGCCAGTCTAATAATTACTAGCTGTGGGAGACTATGAGTCACTCCCCTCCCCTCCGAGCCTCAGTTTTGTCATCTGTAAGGTGGGGAGAATAATGTACTTGCACTACCTGGGTTTCATGAGACATGGGGGGGCAGTATTATATAAATTCAAGTGACTGGGAGACTCTGAGGCTTCCCTCAGTTGCCCATCCTATCCCCCATGATGATCCCAAGCATGGTGGGGGGAGGGGAGGGTTTTGAACCTGGGGTCCCTGGATAGAGGATCCAAGCACTTGGAGGGAGAAAACCCCCACATCTTCATGTTCATTCACCTCTAACTGAAAGTTAGCATTTACTTAAGGGCAGACTGAGAAGGGCCTCAGAGGTTTCACTCAGCTGCCAGAGGGGTCCAAAGACACCATAAAAGTTCAGAAGGCTTTCTCAATATTCCACCCCAATCCCCCAACCTCTTGTTTTCTCAGCCAGCCACATCTGAGGTTCTGCCTGTGGTTCTTAGGAACCTCTGCTATTTATAAGTAGAAATCTAAACAGAAACCCCACCCTTTCCATCCCTCTACCTAATGGTCTTTGAATCGAACGGTTCCTTACCTAGACCTGTGTATATGTAAAGTGCTTGGGAAGCTTTCAAGGCCTATAAATGTCAGCTGATGTTATGTTTATTGCTTGGCGGAGGTGCCTCCGTTGCTCTGGCCTTTGGGCCTCACCCGCTCCTCCATTCTGCCACAGTAGACTGTTGCTGCATTGAACCTTCCCCACTTATCTTTCCCACTCTCCTTTTCCTCTGGGGGGTACCTCTGGACAGAGACAAAGACCTCCCTATCACTCAAACAACTGCTGTCCAGGTTCCTTCCCTCCATTCGCCTTCCTCCACCCCGACCCTGGCCCCCAACTCCTGCTGACCAGTTCCAGCCAGGATGCTTCTAGTAAGCGGTGGTTCAGACATGGGGAAGATCATTTGCAAAATATAAACTTGTAGATTCCAGAGCTAGAACTGAGAGGGGCCTCAGAGGCCATCAAGGCCAATCCTTTGATTTCCCAGAAGAAACGGAGACTCATAGAGAGGTGACTTGCCCACCGTCACACAGTTAGTAAGTACCAGAGGTGAGATCTGACCCCACGTCCTCTGCCTCCAGAGTCTGTACCATATTGCCCCCCCACCTTCATTCTGACATCATGTCCAGCTGCCACAGACCCTCCCAGAGTCCAAGGATGTCAAGATGGTCACGGCACTAGGGTCACTGACATGGCCCCTATGTTGGATCTCTGTGAAATAAATGTTCCCCCAGAGCTTTCCCAGGATCCCCTAGGCTCCAACAGAGGTGCGAGCTATATCTTTAAGCCAAGACAGGGCACTAGGAGAGAGGGTCCTCCTCGGGCAGAGGTCTCCAGTCCCCCAAATCTTATTCTTTCAAAGAAAAACTGATATCTGGCTATGTTACTGTGCCACAGTAGCAGCTGTGACCCCCATTCCCCAACCTGATTCTCTCCTTTGCCCCTCTGCCTTTATTTCCCTGCTCTCTCCCTTAAAACAGAGAACCAACCAAACCTGAGACCTCCTTTCTTGCTGGGGGAAAGAAATAACCCATCACATCCATTGCCAACCACTCCCCATTGCTTCTCTGAAGCCCTGGCCTTGCAAGTGGGACTGAGCAGGCAGTTGGGGCCTAGCTGGGAGGCTGGAGTACCTAGGGAAGCCAGACTTGAGGAAGGCAGCTGGGGCCCTCCTTAGTTATCACCTCTCAGGAAGCTGGGCAACACATGGCCATCCCACCCCCTGGGAGCTCTGAACCACTTAATAATCTGAGCTCCAAGTCTTGCCTTGGTCACATGCTATCTTCTATCAGACTAGGTGTTCCAGGCAGAATCAAGGGCAGCACCTGGCTCTCCTCTTCTTCCTCTCTCCCTCATAAAATATGGCCTGGCTTGCTGGGCCTGGCATACAATATTTATAACTTATAATGTAAAAAATGGCCATTGGCTACATCCAACCAGGTGCCCAAAGCAGACATTCTAGTATTAAAGATGCAAATGACTAAGTGTCTGACTCTTCCTCAGCCCATTTGGGGTTTTCTTGGCCAAGATATTGGAGTAGCTTGCCATTTCCTTTTCCAGCTCATTTTACAGATAAGGAAACTGAGGCACACAGGGTGAAGTGACTTGCCCAAGGTCACACAGCTAGGAAGTATCTGAGGCTGGATTTGAACTCAGGTCTTCCTGACTCTAGGCCTGGCACTCTATCCATTGCAACACCTAGCTCACAAAGGCTGTTGGGAAAGTGAAGTTCATTAGGCAAGGGTTCTAAGGCTATGATCAAATTAAGCCTCAGGTAACTAACTGGATGCCCACCCACCAAATCATTGCTGGGTCCCCTTTCCCCTGCCCTTCCCATGACTGATTCTCTCCTTTCTCAGGGCTTGGCAAACCCAGGACCAAACAAAAACAGGTAGAGGGTAGGATGTGATTCTGGGTTCGAGTTTGCTGACCTACTGCTGAGAAGGGGAAGACAGAGATGGACTGAGTGTTCCATATTTGGAGCTTAGCCCTCTGTATGGGGAGGCAAGCAACAATCTTCTCTAAATCCACCAGACTTTTCCTTCTGTCTGGAGTATCCTCCCAAGCCTTCTCACCTTCAGAGTCAGAGGAGTGACCTTGGGCAAATCACTACCCCCCTGGGCCTCAGTTTCCTCACCTGTAAAATGAGAGGACTGAACTCAATCCTCCTATGAACCTCCAATTTCCAGGAAATTTATACAAGTTGGATCCCGCAGACTTAAAGCACTCTGAAGGAAGGGATCATTTCTACAGTTGGTTTTGTAGCCCCAAAACCCAGAACCAGCTGTTGCACACAATAGGGCTTATTAAACATTTGTGAAATTGCTTTGAATCTGCGGAAAATGAGTAATTGAATGACAATCCTTCCTACAATAACCATTTCCTAAGTGCCTAGGACAAAGCACGGTGTGGGGTGGGAGGGAAGTCCTGGAGATAAAGAAGCTGGCAGTCTCTGCCCTCAGATCCTGTCATCTTCCAGGTAACTCAGAGCTGCACACAGATACAGTATGAGATGTGTGCTGGATGCCCAAGAGTCACGTGGAAAGAGGCCTCTTCCCTTCCCCAGCCAGAACACTGGGTGAAGTTTACTGGGTTTACCTCCTCCCCACCAATCTGCCGCCTCTCCTTCCATCAAACACTTTCTCCCAGTCTGAGCTGGCCAATCCTTCCCCAGCTCCAGCAGCAACTTTGAGCTTGCGGTCCTTCTGGACTCACAATCAGGAGGACGTTAACTGCCTTAGTGGGTCAATGAGGCAAAGGTCAAGGCTTTGACTCACCCATATCTTGCCCCAGACACACCCGTCCTGATCCCAGGCTGAGCCCTGATCCAAGCTCTAGACTGAGCTCTGACCCCAGTCCAAGACCGAGCCCTGACCCCAGCTTTAGACTGAGCTCTGACCCCAGCTCTAGACTGAGCTCTGACCCCAGTTCTAGACTGAGCTATGACCCCCAGCTCTAGACTGAGCTCTGACCCCAGTTCAAGACTGAGCCTTGACCCCAGCTCTAGACTGAGCCCTGACCCCAGCTCTAGACTGAGCTCTGACTCCAGTCCAAGACTGAGCCTTGACCCCAGCTCTAGACTGAGCCCTGACCCCAGTTCTAGACTGAGCCCTGACCCCAGCTCTAGATTGAGCCCTGACCTTAGCTCTAGACTAAGCCCTGACCCCAGCCCAAGACTGAGCCTTGACCCCAGCTCTAGACTGAGCCCTGACCCCTAGCTCTAGACTGAGCCCTGATCCCAGCCCAAAACTAAGCCTTGACCCCAGCTCTAGACTGAGCTCTGACCCCAGATCTCAGATCAGAGCTGGAGTGGCCCTCAGAGGTCATGGAGTCCCATATCCTCATTTTATAGAGGCAGAAACTGAAGCCGAAGGAGGGCAGTGACTTGCCCAAGGATTCATATAGCTAAGCACCTAAGGGCAGTTCTTGCTAACTCAGTCTATTTCAATGCCCAATCTACTCTATCAGCTCCTGTGAATGAAGCCTGTCTTCCCAACTGGAAAGGGAGCTCTCTAACATGGGTGAACCTCGTACTTGGCACTTTAGTAAATATTTGATAAACAAGTGAATGAACGAATGGACTCTTCAGGTCAAATACTTACTCTGAGCTCTAGGGCATATGAGTTGGGCCATGAAAGATGGGTAGGATTTTGGCAAGTGGAGACAGATAAGGAATGGATGATCTAGAAATTCATCCTGCCTACCCATGGAAGGCAGCTCGGGAGCTCAAGTGCCACTAGAATGGCTAATAAAATGTTTGCTTCCCCCAGAGCCAGCCAGGTTATCCAGACAGTTAATGGGAACCTCTGACTTGTGATGTGAGATGTGTCACAAAGTCCCACATATTGCAAGATGGGTCCCCTAGCAACCTATCACTTTGCTCAAAATCCCCACTAAAGAAATCTTTTTTGAGGGGTTAAGTCATTGTCTCCAGAAGGCCCTTAGAATGGACATGTGCTACCTAGGAGGAGGGTCAGATTCGGTCATTTTCACTTTCATGGGGACATTTCTCTCAGAAGGGAAAGGAGTAAGGTCAGCTTAAGGTGAAAGTTGATAGGGGGAGGATGTTAGGGGTGGGGAGGGGAAGGCTGGGAACCTGGAGTGCTACCTAAATGGGTACTCTGTGCATCTCTGGGGAGGACAGCCATGCTAGGGCAAAGAGTCCTGGACTGTCAGTCTGTGTTCTTGTGCCAGCTTTGTCATTAATTCACAATGCGACCTTGGGTAAGTCCTTGAGTCCTCAACGTCCTCCTCTGTAAAATACTAATAAATGGGATTTGTTGACCACTTTAATTGCTTTGCACACATTACCTTACTTGGTCCTCACAACAATGGCAGGTAAGATTTTTCCATTTTACAGATGGAGAAACTGAGGCAGGGAGTGCCCTGGGTCATGCAAACTTGTGTTTGAGGCTAGATTTGAAGGTAGCTCTTCCTCAGTCCAGATCCAGCACTCAATCCATTTTTCCACACTATTTTTCCGTGAAGAGATTGGTCACCAGATGACCTCTAAAGCCCTGCCTAGGGCTGATATTCTGTGTCTCTTATATTGGATATACTGGATTCTTCGTAGATATATGATCTCACTTCCTATGGAAATCTTCTCCAGTAGTGCCAATACTGACCCATCTAGAAAGCAGTGTGCTGATTTAACAACCGGCTCTCCAAAACCACATGGCATTCTTTTCGATTTAATCTGCATCATTAACATTTTCTCCATCAGTACATTAAATCTAGGCAATCAAAAGAAAACACCAGAAAACAAAAAAACAACCAACCAAACTCATTAATCAAACCCCAATTTGTAGCATTTGATGATTTCCAAGGTGTAAATGCTAACACTGAAAATTTAACAATTGGCTCAACAGCCAGTATGAGCTGGCTTCAGCACCCTCCTGCATCCAGGCTTTCTCATCCAGTGCATTCTTGTTTAGACTTTCCAGAAGTCTTCATAGAGGACCTACCCAGCATGCTTTGGGTCTCTTTCCATTTTAGAGTACCAGTGCAGCCCTAGGATATCCAATCCTTTTAACCCTTGTTCATGCTCTTTTGTGATCTGCACATAGTAGGCCAGTGCTTCCCACATAATAGGTGCTCAGTAATGGTCTTATTACAGGACCTGACTACCACTTTATCCGATCCTCTGATCTTTGGCTATCTGCTACTGCCTGCTTGCTTCCAGCACATCTTTCTTCACCAACCTCCTTGACAGAATTTGTGACTGCTCAAAAAAGGTCCCCTGAAAAGAGCGGAGGGAGGACTCTGGTGGGGCTGGAAGGCTGGGAGAAGGAGACTTTAGAACCAGGAGACTGGGAGGGGGAGCTGAAAAATGAACTCCAGGGAGAGGGGATATGGGAGGAGGGGCAGGCTGTGGAAAGTACAGGGTGCCCTAGGAGTGAGGGCTAGAGAAGAGACCTCTCCCTTCTCTCCCTCTCCCCCAAACCCTCAGTGCCAGGGGAAGACTGGGAGGGCTAGAAGGCAAAAGGGATCCTTAGGGAATAGCATACAGAAAAGAGACCCTGGGGGAGAAGGTAGACCAAAGAAGGTAGATCTTTGAAGACAGGGTTCAGTTTTCCTTTTGTTTTTATATCCAGAATGCCTGGCACTGGGTAGTCAGTTAATCCATGGTTTGAGGGTTGTACAGAACTGGGTTGGAGAGCCAACTAACAATCCATACAGGAAAAACCAAATGGATGCAGAATACCTATTGTTCAAATTCTGCTTTGCAGTTGGATGTACCAATAAGGCAATAAACACAACATCACCAATAATCGTGACTACGCCTGTGTAGTTCTGCATGGCAAAGTATGAGAGACTCTCCATAAAGAAGGTAAAAGTTGACTTTTACACTTACTCAGACACCAGAGAACCACACCCCATAACCAAAGGACCAGTCAGCCCACTTAAAACACCGTATCACAGACTGGAGCCTCGCCATCCCAAAACCTCTCCGACCCCTGCTGGGGTCTTCCCCCCAAACAAACTCACAGCATAGCTAAGTCAGCCTGTTCTGTTCTAATAATCACGAGGGCAGCTATTAGCAGCCATAACACCTCTCTCTCTCTCTCAGTGCATTTCCTGTGATATAACTTTCTTTTCCTTTCAGGAAGCTCCTCCCACCACATGTGACCTAGGCTTCCTGTGATGTAAGCAGGTCACATGGCCTATTAATGGCTGGTTAAGATTTTTCAAATCTAAATTGGTACTACAGCATCTTGTTCACTTAGTCTTTTCGACTGATGTCATAGATAGCAAATGAGGTGGCCCCACAACTGAAGGACACTCTAGACACAAAGACAAGAGGAAGAGATCCAGATGAGCCGCACTTGAGAAACTGTCCTTTCGACAATCTCAAGCAGCTCCTTGCTTCAAAATCCATTTGTGAAAACATCAATGTTCTCCCAGTTGCTATATGACTGAGTTACAAAACACCAGTCTTCAAACTAACCCAATAAGCATTTATTAAGCACCTTCTGTGTGCCAGGCACAGGGGACACAATCACAGCAATGACAACCACCACCTCCCCATCACCACTACCACCACCCAGCTGCCGCCAACAGCAGCAGCAACAGCAACTACTGGGTTGTTCCTTGCCCTCAGGGAACCTCAGTGGTGGTGGTGGGGAGGTGGAAATAACATGTAACCAAAGAGTCAAAACTGAAGATGACCCAAGACAAAATACTGCAAGATTCCAAGTCTCTGAGATCTTATCACTTCCCGATCTGGCCAAGGACCAAGCTCGAATGCTTTTGCTGGATGTTTCTATTGTCATATTCTAGGCTCTATATAGAAAAAGACATTGGCCCTGCTGCCAAGGCATTCACAGTCTGCTTGAGGAGACAGGACTCACCCAGAGGAAACAATTAGAGACTGGGATTGGCCGTCAGAAAGCACCGACAGCCACATCACTACATAGAGGGGGTAACAGTCACTGTGCTATTGTCATACTCATGGAGGGAGTAGACATTGCTAAACAACAGGAAAGGCAGAAAGTATAAAGAAAGGACCTTCCAGGCAAGAATCATGGAATGTGCAAAAGCAGGAATGGGCCTGTGTGTGTGTTTGTGTGTGTGTGTGTGTGTGTGTGTGTGTGTGTGTGTAGGTGTGTCGGGGCCAGGGGGGGGGGTGGATTTTTGGGAGATCAGCCTCAATGGAGGGAAGGGAGGGATGCCTTTGTGTAGGAGAGCAGTGTGAGAGAACGCTGGAAAGGGTGGTCGGAGACAGAGCACAGAGGGTCTTCAGTGCCAGTCTGGCCTTAGTCCAATGGGCAATGGGGAGCTCTTGATGATTCCAGGCCAGCAGACTGATGAGATGAAGGCAGGCAAGGAACAATGTCAATAGAAGTCATTGTGTGTGTGTGTGTGTGTGTGTGTGTGTGTGTGTGTGTGTATTTACATACCTACCAGGGCAGTTCATTGGCCTCAAATCTCAACCTTGGGCCGATCTCATTTTCTCATCTCGACCCAGCAGGGGTGAGAGCTGAAATGCTCAGGGTAAGACTCTGCCATTACCTGGGGAAACACCACCTCCAGGGCTGTCTCCCCTTCTATATGGAAGCATACCCCTAGGAACCCTGGGAGTCCAAAACTAGCCAGGAGCTGGGCATCAAGCTTCACCTACTCTCTAGTGCTGTGCTCCCCAACTCCCAGGCCTCTGGACCCCAGCTACCTAGGCCCAGCCTTAGCTTGAGCTATCTCCTGTGGGACTCAGTCTCCTCCCTGCCTGTACCTTGCCCTGGCTCCTCTAATGGAACTGGGCTCTTTTCCTTCTAGCTCTGGGCCAGGTCTCTCCTGCTCATCCTGCTGCTGCTGGTGTGGTTGCTGCTGTGCCCCCCCCCCACCTCTGGGCGCAGTGGAACACTGCCCTACTAGAAGAGAAGGTCAGGCTCTCCTTTGTGGAAAGGACCTTGGGCGCTCTCAGGGCCGAGCCCCTAGAGCTGGGGAGGGGGGACTCGCAGCATTGAGCAGAGTGAAGCATCTTGGGTGGGTGGGGGTGATGCAGAGAGAGACCAGCAAGAAGGAAGCGCGATGACACTAATTAGCCAGTTACAGCAGAGCTTTTCTGGGAGAAAACTGCATTGCAGCATGGATGGCGTGGCGCCCAGAGGCAGCAAACACTGGGGCTCTCCCCCATGTACACATTTACACGCTCGCGCCCCCTCACACATGCACACACACCCTCACACACATATACACCATCTTACACACACCCACAGCCATTCCCACATATGCCCCCTCAGACACACAGTCACTTCTACCTATAGCCCCCCAGGAACAGATTCACACTCCTAAACTCCCCTTTCTTTCCATAACAATTGGAAGGGGACAGTCCTGTGGTGGCCACGGGGAACAGCTCTCCTCCAGGTCAGAATATTGAAATGCCGCTTTCTCTTGCCACACGTCCTCATCCCCCTTATCAGCCTTCTCCCACACCCAGGGCTGGGGGGCCTGTTTTGTATCATTCCCAGGGAGAGAGGGAGGCAGCGGTTTGGGCAGCAAGCAGTGTTTGGGCTGGAAACTGACCTTCTCTAAGTATCTCCAGCTCCCTTAGCTGCCCCCAGCCCCACCCCAAGCTCCCCTCCCTCTCCATTGGCCTTAGAGTCAAGAAAACCTGGCTTCTAATTCTACTTCTGACAGTAGCTTTGTGACCCTGGATAGGTCACTTGCCTGAGAGGCTAGCTTCTCAATTGTAAAATGTGGGAGGTCTTGCTCACCTCCCAGCTCGAAATCCAGCATGGATGGAGCCAAGCCCTTCTGGAGCTGGCTTCTCCCCCCAGTCTGGGCCCCCAGTCAGGTGTCCATACTTACATGGCTCAGAGTTACTCCCTTTTGGAAAGAGCAGCACACACAGAGGCCTAATAACTTCATGCATTTGAACGAATGTAAATTTAAAATGCAATGATTTGAAAGTTCTGGCTGCGTTTTCTTTGTTTTAAATAGGCAGATAATTTTATTACAATCGATTTCATTACCAAAGTTAATAAACTTAATAAAAATGGCAATTGAAAAAGGAAGGAAAGAAGAAGGAAGGTATAAAGAAAGGAAGAAAGAAAAGAAAAAAGCTTAGAGCCTGGGTTCTTAACCTTCTGTGTGACATTGATGGATGCCTTTGATGTCAGGAGAAATCCAAGGACTTGTTCTCAGAATGATGTTTTTAAGTGTATGAAATAAAATCCATGAGATTGCAAAGGAAATCAATTATACTGAACTATAGTCACCAAAGATTTTTTTTAAAGTTCTCAGACCCCAAGTTAAGAACCTCTAGCTTAGAACTCAGCCTCTGAAAACATCCTTTCAAGAAGGAAGACAAGGAAGAAGATAAGTATGAATCTCTTGAGGTTGGGGGCAGGAGGCCTCTCCAGCCCCTTCAGAGAGGGAAGGGGAGAATCACAGAACAGACTGACAGAATCAGAAGGGTACTTAATGGCTATACAATCGAATCCTCTCATTTTACAGAAGGGAAAACTGAGATTCAGAGGGGAAAGGGATCTGGGTTCAGGGGCCCACAGTTAATGGCAGAGCCAGGGCTAGATCCCAGGTCACCTGATTCTTTGTCTCTGCCTGTTCCATCACCCCATGGTCTCTCATTTTGCTCTTTTCCTCTCACTCCAGATTCTGAGCCCAACTAAGCCAGAGTGGCCCAGGTCCACCCAGCCTCCAGAGGCTAATTAAATGAATGTGAGACAGATGGAACGTAGAGTCCCACTCTGGTTCCTATCAACACGGGCCAAAGGGACTCCTCCTCTACATATGTGGTAGGACTAGTAGGGAAGGGGACAGGCTTGGCAGTCAACAGGGCCCTTGAGTGAGTGCATGATGACTCCAATGAGGCCATCCGGGATCAGACCACTCCGGAGGTTCCTCTCCAGAAATGGCCTTCAGCACCTACGGCACATTATTTCCAACGGCCTTGAGAGGGACAGATCTGGGTCCTCTGACGGAGGAACTGATTTTTGAAAACAGCTCAAAGCTGGTGTGAGGCAAGAGTGGGGAAGGAGTGGGGGTGGGCAGGGTGTCAGGCTGGTGAGTAAGGACCAACATGGCTTCCTTCTGAGGACCCTAATGGGCCTCAGGAAAGCCCAGGTAGGCAGTTGGGGCTGATTTGACCACCTCCCCATAGTATGACTGGGCTGAAGGGGGTGGGGGAGGGACTGACTCCCTGGAGGCTAGGAAGGAGAGACAGGGAATGAATGTCCCTGCCTCTAGATACTCAGTGAAGAGAAGGAAGATCTCTCTAGATTGGGAAAGTGGCCACCAGACTCTTTTGGAGTTACTGAAAGCCTTGTGTTTACAGGCTTTGTGGGTATTAGGGGCCACAGTAGTGTCTCCAGAGATGTGGTTTGAACTCTGGGATAATCAAATGTCTGGGATAATGAGGCATTTTTTTTAATATGGTCTACCTCACTACTGCGAGATTCCTGAGTTCTGGGACAAGGGCTAGGGGAGCAAGGCCTTGCGGTATTTTAGGCAAGGGACATAAGCTTGAAGAGTAAACGAAAGGCAGAAATCAGATTGTAGAGGAGACATTTAGTCTACTTGAGAGAACAGACTGCTTCATTTGGACCCACTTCAATCAAAAAATCTAATCAATCAACATTTATTAAGCACCTATCAAGCATGAGGCACTGTGCTAAATGCTTGTCAACAAACGTATATGTCCTGAGGCTGGTAAATCAACAAGAAGTACCTACTATGTGCCAAGTGCTGGGTATATGAAGAAAGGCAAAAGCGTGGTCCCTGCCTTGAAGGAGCTAACTTTCTAATGAGGAGATACTATGGGCATACACCCAGATAGCCAGCAGCAGAGAACTTAGAAGCAGGAAGACCTGGGTTTGAATTCCAACTCGAACATTCACTAACTGGGCAAGTCTCTGAGCCGCACTGTCTCCTTCTGTAAAACAAGAGGGTTGGACAGATGGCCCCTTTATAGCTCTAGCTCCAGGATCCCATGTGTCCCTTCTCCTTCCTCAGTTTCTTTCTCTGTCAAATGAGGGCAGGGGTGCGCTGGTAAACAACTAGCTTTCCTCTCCCCCACCCTGGCGCCCACCCCTCTGCACGGCTGGACACACTCGGAAGTTGAAGTTGCATTATTAATATTTTCGCCCCCTCTTTCTTAAGTCTAGACAATCAACAAAACAATCAAATTCTGACTTACAGAGTTTGCTGAGGAGTAAATGCTCCTGCTGAAAATTGACCAATTCGAGTTGGCTCTAGCTGGCCTCCGAGCTCCCATGCATCACCTTGGGCAGGTCACTTCCCTTCTAGGGGGTGGCACCATTCACAGAGCACTGGCTCTGGGGTCAGGAAGATCTGAGTTCAAATTTGGCCTCAAACACTTCTTAGTTGTGCAACCCTGGGCAAGTGGCTTCATTTCTGTCTACCTCAGTTTCCCCAACTATAAAAATGGGGATCAATTTAATAGCATCTTCCTCACAGGGTTGTTATGAGGATCAAATGAAATAACATTTGTAAAGAGCTTAGCACACAGTAGGCACGATATAAATCTAGCTATTATTATTATAATTATTATCCCCCTCCCTGGACCTCAGTTTCCACCTCTATAAAACGAGTGGCTGGACTTGATGATCTCTGAGGGCCCTCCCATCTCTAAAGCTAGGAGCCACTGAACTGAGTCATTCAAAAATTATTCTTATCTATTAACTCAAGTTAATAGGAGGAAAGCACAGACATAAGACACAGCCCAGGAGGGCGAACAGAGAATTCACCTTTGGCCCACGAGGGCCGGAGTGGGTCCCGCATGAGGATACAATGGAGTCTCGCTCGGCTTCTGTGCTTTAGGCACAAGCAATTTGTTCCTCAGAGTCTCTGAGCCTGGCAAGTCACTCTTGACCTTTGTCATCTCAGGTTTGAGCTGAAATAACAGCTGCGGCCCATGGCATGCCTGGCTCCACCTACTGTAACAGTAATAGGTGGTGTCTGGCTTCCCATGCGCCAACTAAACTGGAGGGTCCACAGGGCTGCCACCCCGCAAGGGCTGCTGGGGGAGGGGGTAGGAAGGTCAGCTTGCAGCCAGACACCAAGCATTTGGGAAGTGCCTACTATATGCCAGATGGTCTGCTGAAGGCCAGTCTCCTCACCCCTAGGTTCCTAAATTACCCCAAAAGAGGTGGGGGAAGAGCCTGGGCTACTTCTGTTCCCCCAGAACCCTCCAGAATCATTTCCCAAAACAACAAAAAATTAACCAAGAATTTTAACAATTCCACCAAAGCACTCCCCCCCCCACATAGAAGGCTCTAGGCAAAGCTAGACAGTGTCCTCATGACTTATGGCCTTGCTGGTGGCAGAACACAGAGCATCAACAGCTGGGAAAGGAATGGACCAAAGAGGGAGTGGGAATGTTTGGGTAGAGGGGACATTAGGTCTTTGGGCCAGTTCTGAGAGCAGCCCCCCATCCCCCACTTCGGGCCCTCTTCACTGGACTGAAGTCGACCCTTGAAAAAAGGGGGAAAAACCATGTTTGTTGAGCAAATGAAGGGCACAAATAAAACTTCAGCAAGGGCAGTGGGTTTAAAAACCTAAAGGAACTCGATGATTTTGAGTATATGCTTCTATCCCAATTTCCCATCTGGCCAGTCCTTCTCTTCCCTTTGCTGAATCATCAGCCCTGCCCTGCTCTCTACAGAGGCCCCTCAAGGCTTCACGCTGGGCCCTCTACTCTTCTATCTCTACACCAGGGGTGGGGAACCTTTGGACTCGTGGCCACGTGTGGCCTTCTAGGTCCTTGGGTGCAGCCTTTTGACTGAGTCCAAGTTTGATAGAACAAATCCTTTTATTAAGAGGATTTGTTCTGTGAAGTCTGGATTCAGTAAAAGGGTCACACTTGAGGACCTAAAGGGGATTTGCTCTGTGAAGTTTGGATTCAGTCAAAGGGCTACACTTGAGGACCTAGAGGGGGTTCGTTCTGGGAAGTTTGGATTCAGTCAAAAGGCTGCACTTGAGGACCTAAAGGGGATTTGCTCTGTGAGGTTTGGATTCAGTCAAAGGGCCACACTTGAGCACGTAGAGGGGATTCGTCCTGGGAAGTTTGGATTCAGTCAGAGGGCTGCACTTGAGGACCTAGAGGGGACTTGTTCTGGGAAGTTTGGATTCAGTCAGAGGGCTGCACTTGAGGACCTAGAGGGGATTTGTTCTGGGAAGTTTGGATTCAGCCAGAGGGCTGAACTTTAGGACCTAGAGGGGATTTGTTCTGTGAAGTTGGGATTCGGTCAAAGGGCCATACTTGAAGACCTAGAGGGTTACATGTGGCCTCAAGGCCGCAGGCTCCCCACCCCTGCTCTACATACTTGTGAGCTCCCTAGGGTTCAGTTAGGGCCTCCACGCAGCTGACTCCCAGATTGATAGACTGAGTCCTAGGGTCTTTCTGGAATTCCAGGCTCACCTCGGTCACTGCTGATGGACATTTCACACTGGGTGTCCTATAGGCATCTCAAATTCTCCAGATCCCAAACAGAACTCATTTTCTTTCATATTCATCCCTCTTCTGAACTTCCAAGTGTCCTTAGAGGCCATGACCATCCTTCCAGCATCCTCTACCCTTCCCCCTCCCTCATCCCACAGAGCTAATTAGTTGCCAACTCTCATCAGTTACCTCTACAATATATCCTTAGTTTATCAGTTTTCTCATTTGTAAAACAGGGCAGCTAGGTGGCGCTGCAGTGTATAGAGCACCAGGCCTGGAGTCAGAAAGACTCACCTTCCTGAGTTCTAATGTGGCCTCAGACACTTCCTAGCTGTATGACCCTGGGCAAGTCACTTCACTCTGTTTGCCTCAGTTTCCTCATCTCTAAAATGATCCAGAGAAGGAAATATCAAACCACTCCAGTACCTCTATCAAGAAAACCCCAAATGGGGTCACAAAGAGTCGCACTCAACTGAAATAACCAAACATTTGTAAAACAAGGGACTTGGCCTAGATGGTCTCCAAGGGTCCTTCTAACTCAAGACCTCTGGCCTTGTGATTCTTTCCACTCACAAGACTCTGGGCCCTTCCTCGGCCCCCCATCACCTATCGCCTGGACTATTGCATTAGCCTTCTAATTGGTCTAGCTGCCTCCGGGCTCTCCTCTCTCCAGTCCATCTTCCACCAATCTGCCAAAGTGATCTTGTTAAAGTACAGGTCTGACCCAGGCACTCCCCTGCTCCACTGAGTCCTTACTGCCTGTAGGATCAAACACAATCTCCTCGGTTTGGCATTTAAAGCCCTTCACACCCTGGTTCTAAATGACTTTTCCATCCTTATTATATATTATTCCCTTCTAGAACTATACAGTCCAGCTAAGCTGCTCCCTAAACTCAGCATGCCACCTGCCACCTCCGGGCCTGGAATGTGCTCACCCCTCCCTCAGCCCTTTAAAATCCCCAGCTCCCAGCTGAGCTCAGCTCAAAAGCCACCTCCTCCATGAGGCCTTTTCTGATCCCCCCACTTGCAAGTGCCTCCCCTCACCCCAAGCGCCTTCAACTGATCTTGCATCTACTGTGTTTGGGACTTGTATACACCTAGACGCAGACACATTTCCCCAGCCAGAAAATCAGCTCCTTGGGGGCTGCTCTGGACACACACATCTTTGTGTGCCCCACATGAAGACCTCAGCAGACAGTTGCTAAATGCTAACTGATTATTTGGTTCTAATCTACTAACTCTGGTCCTATTCAGTCTAACATCTATGGTTGGTGTCCCTCTCTTTCTGCAAGAGTGGCGGTCCCCGAAAAAACTGTGTACAACCATTGCTTTGGGAAAGGACATCACACTATCCCAACATCCTGCCCCACCATGGGTCAAGACTTAAACATAAGAGGCGCACATATCACATATTTGCATGTATCACAATAGGGGTGCACATATCACATATTTACACATATCACAGAAGAGGTGCACATATCACACATTTACACATATCACAGAAGGGGTGCACATATCACACATTCACACATATCACAGAAGGGGTGCATATATCACATATTACCATTTAGAGAGTATTTTCCATACAACACACCTATGAAATGGTGAGGATGAGGATAATTATACCCTGTCTACAAATGAAGAAACTGAATTTTAGGGAGGCTAAATGACTTGTCTGGAGTCACATGGATAGGTAGTGTTAAAAAAGAGCACCGACCGACTTGGGAGTCAGAGGACCCGAGTTCAAATACTATCTCTGCTACTTACTACCTATGTGACCCTGAGCAAGTCACAACTTCCCTGGGCCTCAATTTCTCATCTGTATAATGAGGGCGTTGAACTAGATGGTTTCTGAAACGTTTTCTAGCTCTCTAGCTATGATCCTGTGTATGACCTTGAACAATGACCTTCATGGGCCTCAGTTTCTTCAACTGTAAAATGACTAGACAGTCCCTTCCCACTTTAGATCTATGATTTCCTGTTTGACCATGAACAAGTCAATTTTCCTCCATAGACCTTAATTCTCTCCATGTAAAAAGAAAATGTTGGACTCAATGACCCCTTTCAGCTCTCAATCTCCAATCCTATGACTTAATGACAGCTGGGGTTTATACAGCATCTATTGCTATAAATCACAAATACATCGTCTCAGAGCTTCACAGTAGGCTGTACAAGTTACAGATAAGGCAACTGAGCCTCTCAGAATGATTCAGTGACTTGCCCAGGGTCCCACAGTTAGTCATTAGTAGAGCCTAGACCCCGGACCTCCTCCTGGCAACCTCTGCGTTTTAGACTGCCCCACTTCTGGCTGGTCTGAAACCGTGAACACCTTTTGGGTATAGGGCACTCACTGGACTCTGTCCTAGGCTTTTGTAACTGGGAAGCCCAATCCCACCATCGCTTGTGCCTTCATTTTTTTTAAGAAATAGTACCAAAGTCAATTTCAGTCCCCAGTGAAGAAGCAGTCACAGAGGTGACTGCTGCTGGAATTGGTCCGAGGTACACAGAAATTCCTAGTTTCCCCTTTGTCCAAATTTGTCTACTCGCTGTCTGTTCTTTCTTTCTCAGTTGGAAAAACCCTCATTGCAGGGACTGGGTCAGAGGGTGGGTTTGATGAGGGAGGAGAACAGAGAAAAGGTTGGGCAGAGTATGCCAAGGCAGGGCACCTCCTCAGAGCAGGATTTTCTCGGTCTCCAAGGGGGAAAGGAGGCTGGCTTCCTTGGGCGGAAAGCCTTTTATCAAGTGAGTTCCCTTCAACTTCCAGAGCCATAACTCAGTTCACTGACCTCAACTCTCAGGACCTTGTGGCTAAAGTGGCCTGTGAGGCCCCAGCCCTCCCCACAGAAAGGCTGCCTGTCTTTCCTCTAGCCACCCCCCTTCCCGGCTCACCTCCAGCTGCATTCGATGAGAAGGAGACATGGGATTGGATTAGGAGCAGAGAGCTTGAGATGTCGCCAAACGCGCCCTTGGCACCCTGATGAGGAGATACGGAAGAGAAGGGCATGGAAGCCAGGGAGTCTCGGCAGAGACAATAAACAGGCCAAATTAAGTTCTAATTCAATTGCTCTCAACTCATCTCACCCATTCCCCTGCCCTTCCCTCCCGCACATCCCCTTAACGCCCACCTCATTGCAACTCAACTTAATTCACTTCAAGTTAATCCAATTCAAATCCTTCGTTCGGTTCATCTCTAATTTGATTCCATTTTGTCCTTTTCTCTTTTTTTCAATTTAATTTCTATTTACTGAGCACCTACGGTGGTGTGTGCCTGGCTCACCGGGAATACAAAAGACCTGGCTTCCACCTGCCCTCAGGGAGTCCCGCCTACGGTGGGGGTGCTAAGCCTCATCCACAGGAAACAAAGAAGCTGCCAGGACAGTATATGATTAAATGTCAAACCAAATCTAAGCCAGGGCTTAGATACATGGTACAGACTCATGGTCAGGAGAGATGGGGATAAGCTGGAGTCAGCTCGGACTGGTTCAGTCCAGTCAACAAGCACTTGCTAAGTGTTGGGGGCAGGGTAGATTCCCGCTTTCCGAGCAATATGAGAATGTCACTCCACTTTCATTCCTAGCTCTAAGCCTCTGCTCACGTCAAGCCTCTCTACCTGCTGCACCCCCTGAATTCTCTATACCTACTATAATCCTATGTGTTTAGCTTAGGTCTCAGCGCCCGAGACACCCCCAGAT
>NW_023494563.1:0-51443 GCF_011100635.1 Trichosurus vulpecula | reverse complement strand
TAAGATTGTCAAATTTATTGGCATATAGTTAAGCAAAATAGTTCCTATTTTTGGGTTCAATTTCCTCTTCATTGGTGGTGAATTCACCCTTTTTATTTTTGATGCTGGTAATTTAGTTTTTCTTTTTTAATCAAATAATGAAAAATGTATTCATTTTATTGTGTTTTTCTTTCAAAAAACAGCTCTTAGTTTAATTTTATGATCAATAGTTTTCTGAATTTCAATTTTACTAATCTCTCCTTTGGCTTTTAGAATTTCTTATTGAATTAGAGATTTCAAATTTGTTCTTTTTCTACCTTTTTAAGTGCATGCTAAATTAATTTATCTCATCTTTCTATATGTTATTCATTAAACAATTACTGTATAAAACTTCCCCAAAGAATCACTTTCACTGTATCCTGTAAGTTTTGGTGTGCTGTATCATTATTGGTATTCTCTTGGATGAAGTTATTGAGTTTTTCTGAGATTTCTAAAATGACCCAGTCAGTTTCAGGATTAGGTTATTTAGTTGGCGGAGGGTGGCTCCTGCCCCCCAAGTCCCTTCAAAAACCTATAAAAATGGCTCTGAACAAATTCTAGAAGTGCAGAACCCACAGATAGTAGAGGCAAGCAGGGCTCCAGCAGAGGGAAGCAGGGCTCCAGCCCAGGACAGCCTGGATGGTCGCTCTGTGAGGTCTATCACGCACAGCTACAGAACTACAGCTGCAGTTGCTTATTGCCCCAGGCCCACCTGGTGGGAGGAATTAAGTGGTGAAACAGAGCAGGAGTGTAGAGCCTGCTTAAGATTTGCGTCAGGTCCAGGCTGGTGGTTCTTGAGGAAGGAGGAGTGCTGGTGTGGCAGAGCTGGCTGTATAGAAATAGCTCTGAAAACAACAGCGCATCCCCTCAAGCTTGGAACAAAATACCCTTTACTCTACAAGCAGTTATACCCTGCTGAAAAGCTCAAGGGTCAAGTAAGTTGGCTGGGAACTTGGCCAGGCAATGAAAGCGGACTCAGATTCAGTCTCAGACTTTGGAATCTTTCTTTGGTGACAAAGAAGACCAAAACATACAGCCAGAATAAGTTAACAAAGTGGAAGAGCCTACATAAGATTATTTAGTTTGCAATTAATCTTTAGTCTGTTTTTCCACAGTGTTTTACTACATGTAATTTTATTGCATCATGATCTAGAAAGGATGCATTTAATATTTCTTCCATTTTGCACAGGATTGTGAGATTTTGATGGCCTAGGACATAGACAATTTTTGTCTAGGTTCCATGTCCCACTGAGAAATTCCCATTTAACTTTCTCCAGACGTCTACTACATCCAACTTTTCTAACACTCTATTCAACTCCTTAACTTCTTTCTTATTTATTTCATGTTCTGATTACCTAGTTTATAGCGCAGATGTTGAGGTCCCTCACTAATGTAGTTTTGCTTTCTATTTTTTCCTGTAACTCCCATAACTTCTCCTCTTAGAATTTGGATGATATACCACTTCTTGCATGTATGTTTAGTAATGATATTACTTCATTGCCTATGGTGCCTTTTAGTGGGATATATTTTCCTTCTTTATCTCTTTTAATTAGATCTATTTTTGTTTTTGCTTTGTTTGAGATCAGGATTGCTACTCCTGTTTTTTCTTACTTCAGCTAAAGCATGATATATTCTACTCCACCCTTTTACTTTTACTCTTGTGTGTATTCCTCTGTGTTTCTTATAAAGAAGATATTGTAGGATTTTGTTTTTAGTCCACTCTGTCATCCACTTCTGTTTCATGGGATAGTTCATCCCATTCACATTCACATTTATGATTACTATCTGTGACTTTCTCTCAATCCCATTCTTATCCCTATTTATGTTTTTATCTCTCCTTTCTTCTTTACCTCCTCACTAGTGTTTGCTTTTGAAACTGCTTCCCTCAATCTGCCCTCTCTTCTATCAGCCCCCTCCATTTTTCCCATTTCCCATACTACTTCTTCCCTCTCTTCTGTCTATCCACTCCTTTTTCTTTTTCTTTCCCTTGTACCCTCCTACATCCTATACAGTAAAATGTTATTCCATCTTTGAGTCAAATTCTGATGAGAGTAAGGTAGAAAGACTGCTCATGTCCTTCTCTTTTTCCCCACTACTGTAATAAGTATGCCCCTTTGTGTGATGTAATTTACTTATTTCTGCTCCCTCTTTTCTTCTTCTCCCAAACAATAACTTTCAACCACTTAATTACATTTTTACCATCACTTCAAAGTCAGCTTGTACCCACACCCTCTTTCAATGTGCATGCCTTCTAAATTTGATAGTAAAGATACAGTTCTCAGGAGTTAAAAGTATCATCTTCCCAAGTAGGGATGTAAACAGTTTGCCCTTGTTGAATAGCATGTTTTTTTTTCTTTCTGGTTTACCTTTTATGTTTCTGTTGAATCTTGTATTTGAAGACCAAATTTTCTGTTGAACACTATTCTTCTCTTCAGGAAGGTTAAGAAGTCCCATTTTTCTTTTATTTTTTTTTAATTTATTTAATATATTTAGTTTTCAGCATTGATTTTCACAAGAGCTTGAATTGCAATTTTTTCCCCATTTCTACCCTCCCCCCACTCCAAGATGGCATATATTCTGGTTGCCCCATTCCCCAGTCAGCCCTCCCATCTGTCACCCCACTCCCCTCCCATCCCCCTTTCCCTTCTTCTCTTGTGGGGCAAGATAAATGGCTATTCCCCATTGCCTGTGTATCTTATTTCCTAGTTGCATGAAAAAACTTTTGTTGTTGTTGTTGTTTTTGAACATCTGTTTTTAAAACTTTGAGTTCCAAATTCTGTCCCCTCTTGCCTTTCCACCCACCCTCCCAAAGAAGTCAAGCAATTCAACATAGGCCACATGTGTATCATTATGTATAACCCTTCCACAATACTCATGTTATGAAAGACTAACTATATTTTGCTCCTTCCCAACCCAACCCCCTTTATTGAATTTTCTCCCTTGACCCTGTCCCCTTTCCAAAGTGTTTGTTTTTGATTACCTGCACCCCCATCTGCCCTCCCCTCCATCATCTCCCCTTTTTTATCTTCTTCCCTCTTCTTTCCTGTGGGGTAAGATACCCAATTGAGTATGTATGGTACTCCCTCTTCAGGCCAAATTTGATGAGAGCAAGATTCACTCATTCCCCCCTCACCTGCCCTCTCCCTTCCTCCCACAGAACTGCTTCCTCTTGCCACCTTTATGCGAGATAATCCACCCCATTCTATCTCTCCCTGTCTCCCTCTCTCAATATATTCCTCTCTCATCCGTTAATTTGATTTTATTTCTTTTAGATATCTTCCCTTCATCTTCAACTCACCCTGTGTCTGCTCTCTCTCTCTTTATATATATATATATATATATATATATATATATATATATATATATATATATACATACATATATATATACACACACACACACACACATATATACACATACATATATACATACATGCACATTCACTTATATATATATACATAAACATATATATATATATATATATATATATATATATATACATACATATTCCTTTCAGCTACTATGATATTGAGGTCTCATGAATCATACAAATCATCTTTCTATGTAGGAAGGTAAACAAAACAGTACAACTTTAGTAAGTCCCTTATGATTTCTGTTTCTTGTTTACCTTTTCATGCTTCTCTTGATTCTTGTGTTTGAAAGTCAACTTTTCTGTTCAGCTCTGGTCTTTTCACTGAGAAAGCTTGAAAGTCCTCTATTTTATTGAAAATCCATATTTTGCCTTGGAGCATGATACTCAGTTTTGCTGGGTAGGTGATGCTTGGTTTTAATCCTAGCTCCATTGACCTCTGGAATATTGTATTCCAAGCGCTTCTATCTCTTAATGTAGAAGCTGCCAGATCTTGGATTATTCTGATTGGGTTTCCACAGTACTCAAATTGTTTCCTTCTGGCTGCTTGCAGTATTTTCTCCTTGATCTGGGAGCTCTGGAATTTGGCGACAATATTCCTAGGGGATTTCTTTTGGAGATCTATTTGAGGAGGCGATCGATGGATTCTTTCAATTTCTATTTTGCCCTGTGGCTCAAGAATATCAGGGCAGTTCTCCTTGATAATTTCTTGAAAGATGATATCTAGGCTCTTTTTTTGATCATGGCTTTCAGGTAGTCCAATAATTTTTAAATTCTCTCTCCTGGATCTATTTTCCAGGTCAATGGTTTTTCCAATGAGATATTTGACATTGTCTTCCATTTTTTCATTCCTTTGGTTCTGTTTTATAACATCTTGATTTCTCATGAAGTCACTAGCTTCCACTTTCTCCAATCTAATTTTTAAAGTAGTATTTTCTTCAGTGGTCTTTTGGACCTCCTTTTCCATTTGGCTAATTCTGCCTTTCAAGGCATTCTTCTCCTCATTTGCTTTTTGGAGCTCTTTTGCCATTTGAGTTAGTCTATTTTTTAAGGTGTTGTTTTCTTCAGTGTATTTTTCAGTATTTTTTTGGGTCTCCTTTAGCAAGTCATTGACTTGTTTTTCATGGTTTTCTCACATCCATCTCATTTCTCTTCCCAATTTTTCCTCTACTTCTCTAACTTGCTCTTCCAAATTCTTTTTGAGCTCTTCCATGGCCTGGGACCAGTTCATGTTTTTCTTGGAGGCTTTTGGTGTAGGCTCTTGCACTTTATTGACTTCTTTAGGCTGTATGTTTTGGTCTTCTTTGTCACCAAGAAAGAATCCAAAGTCTGAGACTGAGTCTGGGTGTGTTTTCGCTGCCTGGCCATATTCCCAACCAGCTAACTTGACCCTTGAGTTTTTCAGTGGGGTATGACTGCTTGTAGACTAAAGAGTTCTATGTTCCATGTTTGGGGGGGATGCGCCAGCTCTGCCACACCAGCACTCCTCTTTCCCCAAGAACCCCCAACTCGGACTGGGCTTAGATCTTCAGCAGGCTGTGTACTCCTGCTCTAATCTGCCACTTAATTCCTCCCACCAGGTGGGCCTGGGGCCAGAAGCAACAGCAGCTGTAACTACCCCACCTCCACTGCCCCCGGGGTGGTAGCCGAACCGCGAACTCCTTCCACTCCCGCAGCTTTTCCCACTAACCTTCTCTGCAGTTTTTGGTGTTTGTGGGTTGAGAAGTCTGGTAACTGCTGCAACTCACTGATTCAGGGTGCTAGGGCCTGCTCCACCTGGCTCCTGGTCTGGTTGGTCCGAGCAGCTCACGCTGGCTTCTGCTCTGCTCTACTCCCAGCTCCCAGCTCCGTGTGGGATAGACCTCACCCAGAGACCATCCAGACTGTCCTGGGCTGGAGCCCTGCTTCCCTCTGCTGTTTTGTGGGTTCTGCAGTTCTAGAATTGGTTCGGAGCCATTTTTATAGGTTTTTGGAGGGACTCAGCAGGGAGCTCACTGCTTTCCAGCCACCATCTTGGCTCCACCCCCAGCAGATACATTTTTTTAAAGAGATAATCCTTGCCCTCGAGAAGTTTGTGTTCCAGTGCAGAAGACAGCACATAAAGAAGAGGGGTGGTGTAAAGCAATCAGTAAATGAGAAGATCTTTCCCGCCCATTTGAATAGGTTTCAGGGGGCTTCTCAGGGTCCTAGAGGGAGTGGCTATGACCAAAGCCAATGGTAGCCACCTGGGTTCTGGTCGTCCAGATGATGTTCTAGTCAACAGGATGACATCTGGTGACTATATCAAAGGAGAGAACACTGCTTGCAGACTGAGATGTAGTGAAGGCAGGAGAAGGAGAAGTGGCAGCAGTGGAAGTGGTGGCAGCAGCAGCAGCAGGTGCTACTGAAACCGGACTGACCCTCATGCAGACTGAAAAGTGCTGAGCAAGGGCTTGAGGCCAGTGGGTAATCTTCTTACTGGAGGGCCCCAGAATTGGGGGGAAACACCAGTATGGCTTGGCTTCCTGCCATGATATTTTTCTGTAACATCCTGGTCACTGTTGTGAGATGGGCATATTGGTTTTGGAAGGTTCTTGCCAGCATATCAAATTGGGGACACTGGTCCATGGGTCTGCTACTGTGAGCTTGAATAAATGCTTTAACTCCTCTGCCTTCTACTTAGAGAATTCCTTATATCCTGCAGTTCTGGACCATTCGGGCATATTCATGATTTTCCTTGAAATCATCAATTCTGCCTTAATGATATAGGTGGCCAAGAAGGAATGATTTCTTCTGGGGAGTTGGATTGTGTGTGTGTGTGTGTGTGTGTGTGTTAGGAGTGGGTGGCATGGCAAATGGTGAGATGGCCTGAATGGAGTCTAAATAGGATATGGATAGGAAGCATGATATGGGCTAGTAAATAGATATAGTGTGCTAAGTGCACTAGTTTGCATATACTTGATAACCAATCAACTGGACTGGGACCTAGGAAGAATTCTAGTAATGAGTAGATTAATTTCCCCTAAGGTTGGAGCATGGATTCGCTAAGACCTAGGTGTGTAAGTTGAGGTCTCAATTTCTTGCCCAGATGGAAAGGAGCAGATCAGTGATAGGCAAATTCTAAGAAAGTCTGCATGGATCGTTGGATGAAATATGAAGCTGAAGCAAAATAATACTAATATTTTTAGAACACTGTCAGCAGCATTCATGTTCCACAGTACCTGGCATATAATAGGTGCATAATAAATACTTGTTGATTTCATATAGCATATCAAGGAGATGAATCTTGGGATTAATGTCTGGTGCTCCTAGCTACTTCTTACATGTTCCTTTGAATATATTTCCATATTCTTCATGTCCCATTCTATCTGCTGAAAAAATGAAAATACATTACTTAGGCAACTTACAATATTTTCAAGGTGGTTTATAGCCTGTCAAAGAAATGTATGATAAGAATGTGTAGATTTTTTCCAAAGACCCTGGTAATATTTTCTTTGATTTCTTGGACACCTCAGAGAATGTACCAAATACAAAAGGCTCTCAGTAAATGGTCAGAATATAATCAACTGAAGCATGGTTTGATGGTTGGGGATTGCAAACTTGGAAAGGAAAGGGTCAGAACATTTTTACAGAAGCAGTGAAGGGTATATTTTCTCCCTCTACCTACAAAAGTTTCATTGTGTGCTCTGTGGAGATTGAAGGGTAGAATTGGACTAAATGTGCTCATGTTAATACACCCACAGCATGCTGTTTTATCTGGGCCAGGCTATCTATATTTTTCCCTAATGGTTAGAAAATCTCAAGGAAGTCTCTTTGGATGATGAGGGGTTAAGTACCCTGGGAGGAGGCAAGGTTGGATTGATTAGATCAAAGTATAAGAGCAAAGGCAAAAATACATGGCCTCTTGCCTCAATCTATAAGACAATGTCTAGGAAGTCTATAGGATAATGTCTGGAAACAGAAGTGGTAGGTGCTAAGAGGGGCTTCAGCAAGTAGTCACTTCAACAGTTTATAAAGGGTTCCTGCTGCCATCTAATGGAGCCTATTCGTTTTGCCCTGATTAATCATGCCCTATATATTTAAAAGACTTTCCTTGAGCAAATGCTCTCTCCCAGTCAGTATTTTTGGTGGGAATACTTTCTCCAAATAATTGAGGCTGCAGAGAAGGACTGCCTCAGAAATAAACACAGTAATTTAAACATAAATCATCACCCTTTACTTAGATTTGGTCATTTATAGCTCATTTGTTACAAATAACATATAATGTAGTTGCATACTTCTTTTTTAAGTTAATTTATTTATTTTTAGTTTTCAACATTTATTTCCATAACTTTTAAAATTCTCCCCCTCCCTCCCCACCTTCCTTCCCAAGATGGCATGCAGTCTGATATAGACTCTACATATACATTACTATTAAACATATTTTCACATTAGTCATGTTGTATTCAAGAATTAGAAAGAATGGGAGGAATCACGAGAAAGAAAGAAAAACAAACAAAAGAAAAGAAAAAAAGGAAAATAATCTGCTTTACTCTGTATTCAAGTTCTGTAGTTTTTCTCTGGAAGTGGATGGCATTTTCTATCATGATTCTTTGGAATTGTTTTAAGTTCTGACATTACTGAGAAGGGCTAAGACTGTCAAAGTCAATCATCACACACTGTGTCTGTTAATGTGTATGATGTTCATCTGGTTCTGCTGACTTCACTCAGCATCAGTTCATATAAGTCTTTTCAGGTTTTTCTGAGGTCTGCCTGTTCATCATTTTTATAGCACAAAAGTATTCCATTACATTCATATACTGTAACTTGTTCAGTCATTCCCCAGTTGATGGGCATCCTCTCAATTTCCAGTTCTTGGCCACCACAAAAAGAGCTACTGTATATATTTTTGTATATGTGGGTCCTTTTCCCATTTTTATGACCTCTTTGTGATACATCCCTAGAAGTGGTATTGCTGAGTCAAAGGGCATGTACATTTTTATAACCCTTTGGGAATAGTTCCAAAATGCTCTCCAGAATGGTTGGATCAGCTCACAACTCCATGAACAATGAATTAGTGTGCCAATTTTCCCACATCTTCTGCAACATTTATTGTTTTCCTGTTTTGTCGTATTAACCAATCTGATAGGTATGATGTGGTACTTCAGCATTGCTTTGATTTGTATCTCTCTAATCCTTAGTGATTTAAGGCATTTTTTCACATGACTATAGATAGCTTTAATTTTTTTTCCTCTGAAAACTGCCTGTTCATATCCTTTGACAATTAATCAATTGGAGAATGACTTCTATTCTTGTAAATTTGACTCTCTTCTCTATATATTTTAGCAATGAGACCTATATTAGAGATACTAGTTATAAAAATTGCTTCCCACTTTTCTGCTTCCTTCCTAACCTTGGTTGCATTGGCTTTATTTGAGCAAAAAATTTTTCAATATAATGTAATCAAAATTATCCATTTTGCATTTCAACATGTTCTCTATTTTTATTTGGTGATGTAATTATTCCATGCCCTCCCAAATTGCTTACAGCATCAGCCTTTATTTCCAAATCATGTACCCACTTTGACTTTATTTTGGTATATGGTGTAAGATATTGGTCTATGTCTAGTTTCTGCCATACCATTTTCCAATTTTTCCAGCAGTTTTTGTGGAATAGTGAATTCTTAGCCCAGAAGCTGGATTCTTTGGATTTATCAAAGAGTAGATTTCTATGGTTGTTGACTAATGCATCTTGTGTACATAAGTTATTCCACTGATCCACCACTCTGTCTCTTAGCCCATACCAGATAGTTTTGATGCCTGCTGCTTTATAGTACAGTTTGATATCCAGTATGGCTAGGCCACCTTCCCTATCACTTCTTTTTGTTAATTCCCTTGATATTCTGGATCTTTTGTTCTTCCAGATGAATTTTGTTATTATTTTATCCAGCTCTGTAAAATAATTTTTTGGTAGTTTGATTGGTATGTCACTGAATAAGCAAACTATTTCAGGTAAAATTGTCATTTTATTTCATTAGCTCAGCCTAACCATGAGCCACTGATATAATTCTATTTATTTACATCTGCCTTTATTTGTGTGAGAAGTGTTTCATAATTGTGTTCATATAGGCCCAGGGTTTGTCTTGGAAGGTAGACTCCCAAATATTTTATAGATTCTACCATAACTTTAAATGGAATCTCTCTTTGTATCTCTTGCTGTTGGACTTTGTCAGTGATGTATAGGAATGCTGAGGATTTGTGTGGGTTTATTTTATATCCTGCAAGTTTACTAATTTTTTTTATTATTTCAATTAATTTTTACTTGATTTTCTAGGATTCTCTAAGTAAATCATCATATCATCTGCAAAAAGTGATAATTTAGTTGCTTCTTTTCCTGTTCTAATTACTTCAATTTCTTTTTCTTCTCTTAATGCTAAAGCTAACATTTCTAGTACCTAATTGAATAATTGGGGTGATAATGGACATCCTTGGTTTACCCCCAATATAATTAGGAATGCATCTAGCTTATCCCCATTACATGTAATGCTTACTGATGGTTTTAGGTAGATGCTATTTCTAAATTTAAGGAAGACTCCAGGGGGCAGAGCCAAGATGGTGGTTGGAAAGCAAAGACTTGGCTAAAGTTCTCCCACAGGACCCTCCAAACACCTATAAAAATGTCTCTGAACAAATTCTACAACTGCAGAACCCATAAAATAGCAGAAGGAATCAAGACTCCAGCCCAGGACAGCCTGGATGGTCACTGGGTAAGGTCTATCGCATCATGCTAGGAGCAGAGCAGAGCTCAGCGTGGGCTTGGCCTGGACCAACCAGACCAGGATCCGGGTGGAGCAGGCCATAGCTCCCTGAGTCAGTGAACTGCAGCAGTTACCAGACTTCTCAACCCACAAACACCCAACACAACAGAGAATGTTAGTGGGAAAAGCTGCTGGGACAGAGTGAAAGGTGTTGGCCACTGCCCAGTGGGCAGTGAGGTGGTGCAACTCTGAGTCTGCTCACAGAGCTACAACTGCAGTTGCTTCTGGATGCAGGCCCACCTGGTGGGAGTAATTAAGTGGCAGGTCAGAGCAGGAGTGCAGAGCCTGCTTAGATCTGAGTCATGGTCCATGGTAGGCTGTTCTTGGGGCAAGAGGAGTGCTGGTGTGGCAGAGCTTGCTGTGTAGAAGTAGCTCTGAAAACAACACGAAGACCCTCAAGCTCAGGATAACGTAATCTCTATTCCACCAGCAGTCACGCCCCAACGAAAAGATCAAGGGTCAAGAAGTTGCTGGGAACGTAAACAGACAGGGTAAACAAACTCAGATTCAGACTCAGACTTTGGCAAAGAAGACCAAAACATTCAGCCACAAGAAGTCAAAAAGTCAAAGAGCCTACATCAAAAGCCTGCAAGAAAAATGAGAACTGGTCTCAGGCCATGAAAGAGCTCAAAAAGGATTTGGAAAAGCAAGTTAGAGAAGGAGAGGAATAATTGGGAAGAGAAATGAGAGGTATGTGAGAAAATGGTGAAAACAAGTCAATGACTTGCTAAAGGAGATCCCAAAAATACCGAAAAAAATAACACCTTAAAAAATAGACTAACTCAAATGGCAAAAGAGCTCCAAAAAACCATTGAGTAGAAGAATGTCTTGAAAGGCAGAATTAGCCAAATGGAAAAGGAGGTCCAAAAGACCACTGATGAAAATACTACGTTCAAAATTAGACTGGAGCAGAGGGGGGGCGGAGCCAAGATGGCGGCTGGAAAGCAGGGACTAGAGTGAGCTCCATATCCGAGTCCCTCCAAAAACCTATAAAAAATGGCTCTGAACCAATTCTAGAATGGCAGAACACACAGAACAGCAGAGGGAAGCAAGGATCCAGCCCAGGATAGCCTAGATGGTCTCTGGGTGAGGATTATTCCAAACGGAGCTGGGAGCTGGGAACGGAGTGGAGCAGAGCCCAGCCTGAGCAGCGTGGACCTTCCAGACCAGAAGCCGGGCGGAGGGGGCCCTAGCGCCCTGAATATGTGAGCTGCGGCAGTGACCAGACCCCTCGACCCACAAACACCAAAGACTGCGGAGAAGGTTAGTGGGAAAAGCTGCGGGAGTGGAAGGAGTTTGCGGTTCGGCTTCCAGCCCCGGGGGCAGCGGAGGTGGGGCAGCTACAGCTGTTGTTACTTCGGGCTCCAGGTCCACCTGGTGGGAGGAATTAAGTGGCGGATCAAAGCAGGAGTGCAACACCCTGCTGAAGATCTAAGCCCAGTCCGAGTTGGGGGTTCTTGGGGAAGGAGTAGTGTGGGTCTGACAGAGCTGGCACCTCCCCCCCAAATGTGGAACATAGAACTCTTTAGTCTACAAGCAGTCACACCCCACTGAAAAACTCAAGGGTCAAGTTAGTGGGTTGGGAATATGGCCAGGCAGCGAAAACACGCCAAGATTCAGTCTCAGACTTTGGATTCTTTCTTTGGTGACAAAGAAGACCAAAACATACAGCCTAAAGAAGACAACAAAGTCATAGAGCCTACAACAAAAGCCTCCAAGAAAAACATGAACTGGCCCCAGGCCATAGAAGAACTCAAAAAGGATTTGGAAAAGCAAGTTAGAGAAGTAGAGGAAAAATTGGGAAGAGAAATGAGAAGGATGTGAGAAAACCATGGAAAATAAGTAAATGACTTGCTAAAGCAGACCCAAAAAAATACTGAAAAATACACTGAAGGAAACAACACCTTAAAAAACAGACTAACTCAAGTGGCAAAAGAGCTCCAAAAAGCCAATGAGGAGAAGAATGCCTTGAAAGGCAGAATTAGCCAAATGGAAAAGGAGGTCCAAAAGACCACTGAAGAAAATACTACTTTAAAAATTAGATTGGAGAAAGTGGAAGCCAGTGACTTTATGAGAAATCAGGATATTATAAAACAGAACCAAAGGAGTGAAAAAATGGAAGACAATGTGAAATATCTCCTTGGAAAAACCATTGACCTGGAAAATAGATCCAGGAGAGAGAATTTAAAAATTATTGGACTACCTGAAAGCCATGATCAAAAAAAGAGCCTAGATACCATCTTTCAAGAAATTATCAAGGAGAACTGCCCTGATATTCTTGAGCCACAGGGCAAAATAGAAATTGAAAGAATCCATCGATCGCCTCCTCAAATAGATCCTCAAAAGAAATCTCCTAGGAATATTGTTGCCAAATTCCAGAGCTTCCAGATCAAGGAGAAAATACTGCAAGCAGCCAGAAAGAAACAATTTGAGTATTGTGGAAACCCAATCAGAATAACCCAAGATCTGGCAGCTTCTACATTAAGAGATCGAAGGGCTTGGAATGCGATATTCCGGAGGTCAATGGAGCTAGGATTAAAACCTAGAATCACCTACCCAGCAAAACTGAGTATCATGTTCCAAGGCAAAATATGGATTTTCAATAAAATAGAGGACTTTCAAGCTTTCTCAGTGAAAAGACCAGAACTGAATAGAAAATTTGACTTTCAAACACAAGAATCAAGAGAAACATGAAAAGGTAATCAAGAAACGGAAATTGCAAGGGACTTACTAAAGTTGAACTGTTTTGTTTACATTCCTACATGGAAAGATGATGTGTACGATTCATGAGACCTCAGTATTAGGGTAGTTGAAGGGAATATGCATATATATATATATATATATATATGTTTATGTATATGTATAAGTGAATGTCTATGTATGTATATAGGTATGTGTATATGTATTATGTGTATGTATGTGTATATATATGTGTGTTTATATATATATGTATATATGTATGTATATATATATATATATGTAAAAGAGAGAGAGCAGACACAGGGTGAGTTGAAGATGAAGGGAAGATATCTAAAGGAAATAAAATCAAGTTAAGGGATGAGAGAGCAACATGCTGAGAGAGGGAGATAGGGAGAGATAGAATGGGGTGGATTATCTCGCATAAAGGTGGCAAGAGGAAGCAGTTCTGTGGGAGGAAGGGAGACGGCAGGTGAGGGGGGAATGAGTGAACCTTGCTCTCATCAGATTTGGCCTGAGGGGGAATACCATACATACTCAGTTGGGTATCTTACCCCACAGGAAAGAAGAGGGAGGAAGATAAAAAAAAAATAAAAGGGGGGGGATGATGGAGGGGAGGGCAGATGGGGGTGGAGGTAATCAAAACAAACACTTTGGAAAGGGGACAGGGTCAAGGGAGAAAATTCAATAAAGCGGGATGGGTTGGGAAGGAGCAAAATGTAGTTAGCCTTTCACAACATGAATATTATGGAGGGGTTATACATAATGATACATGTGTGGCCTAGGTTGAATTCCTCGACTTCTTAGGGAGGGTGGGTGGGAAGGGAAGAGGGGAGAGAATTTGGAACTCAAAGTTTTAAAATCAGATGTTCAAAAACAAAAAAAGTTTTTGCATGCAACTAAAAAATAAGATACACAGGCAATGGGGCGTGGAAATTTATCTTGCCCTACAAGAAAGGAAGGGAAAAGGGGATGAGAGGGGAGGGGGGTGATAGAGGGGAGGGCTGACTGGGGAACAGGGCAACCAGAATATAAGCCATCTTGGAGTGGGGGGGAGGGTAGAAATGGGGAGAAAATTTGTAATTCAAACTGTTGTGAAAATCAATGCTGAAAACCAAATATGTTAAATAAATAAATTTAAATTTAAGAAAAAAAAATTAGACTGGAGCAAGTGGAAGCTAGTGACTTTATAAGAAATCAAGATATTACAAAACAGAACCAAAGGAATGAAAAAATGGAAGACAATGTCAAATATCTCACTGTAAAAACCACTGACCTGGAAAATAGATCCAGGAGAGATAATTTTAAAATTATTGGACTACCTGAAAGCCATGATTTTTAAAAAAAGAGCCTAGATATCATCTTTCAAGAAATTATCAAGGAGAACTGCCCTGATATTCCAGAGCCAAAGGGTAAAATGGAAAGTGAAAGAATCCACTGATTGCCTCCTGAAAAAGATCCCAAAAAAGAAAACTCCTAGGAATATTGTCACCAAATTCCAGAACCCCCAGGTCAAGGAGAAAATACTGCATGCAGCCAGAAACCGTTTGAGTATTGTGGAAACACCACCAGGATAACACAAGTTCTATCATCTTCAACATTAAGGGATCAAAGGGCTTGGAATATGATATTCTGGAGGCCAAAGGACCTAGGATGAAAACCAAAAATCAACTACCCAGCAAAACTGAGTATCATGCTCCAAGGCAAAATATGGACTTTCAATAAAAGAGAGGACTTTCAAGCTTTCTCCGTGAAAAGACCAGAGCTGAATAGAAAATTCGACTTTCAAACACAGGAATCAAGAAAAGCATGAAAAGGTAAACAAGAAAGAGAAATCATAGGGGACTTACTAAAGTTGAACTGTTTTGTTTACATTCCTACATGGAAAGATGATGTATATAATTCATGAGACCTCAATATTGGGGTAGCTGAAGGGAATATACATATATACATATATATACATGCATATATATGTACACATACACACATACACACACACACACACACACACACACACACACACACACACACACATATATATATATATATATATATATATATATATATAGACAGGGGCCACAGGGTGAGTTGAATATGAAGGGATGTTATCTAAAAAAATCAAATTAAGGGATGAGAGAAGAATATATTGAGAGAGGGAGAAAGGGAGAGATAGAATAGGGTAAATTATCTTGCATAAATGCGGGAATAAAAAGCATTTCCTTGGAAGGGAAGAGGGGGCAGGGGAGGGGTAATGATTGAATCTTGCTGTCATTGGATTTGACCTGAGGAGGGAATAAGATACACACTCATTTGGGTATCTTACCCCACAGGAAAGAAGGAGTAAGGAGATAAAAAGGGGGTATAATAGAAGGGAAGGCAAATAGGGGAAGAGATAATCAAAAGGAAACACTTTCAAAAAGGGACAGGGTCGAGGGATAAAATTGAATAAAGGGGGATAGGATAGGAAGGAGCAAAATATAGTTACTCTTTTAGAACATGAATATTGTGGAAGGGTTTTGCATAATTATACACATATGGCCTATGTTGAATTGCTTGCCTTGAATTGCATGCAACTAGGAAATAAGATATACAGGCAATGGGGCATAGAAATCTATCTTGCCCTACAAGAAAGTAATGGAAAAGGGGATGTGGGTCAGTGGGGTGACAGAAAGGAGGGCTGACTGGGGAACGGGGCAACCAGAATATACGCCATCTTGGAGTGGGGGGAGGTTAGAAATGGGGAGAAAATTTGTAATTCAAACTCTTGTGGAAATCAATGCTGAAAACTAAAAATATTAGATAAATAAATAATAAATTTTTAAAAAGGAAGACTCCTTTTATTCCTATACTTTCTAATGTTTTTAAATAGGAATGGGTGTTGTATTCTGTCAAAAGCTTTTTCTGCCTATATTGAGATAATCATATGGTTTCTGCGAGTTTTGTTTTTGCTATGATCAATTATGCTGATAGTTTTTCCAATATCGGACCAGCCTTGCATTCCTGGAATATATCCTACCAGATCATAGTGAATTATTCTTATCATAAGTTGCTGCAATCTTTTTGCTAACATTTTATTTAAAATTTTTGCATCAATACTCATTAGGGAAATTGGTCTACAATTTTCTTTCTCTGTTTTGACTCTTCCTGGTTTAGGTATTAGTACCATATCTGTGTCATAAAAGAATTTGGTAGAACTCCTTTACCTACTTTCCCAAAGGGTCTATAAAGTATGGGAATCAATTGTTCTTTAAATGTTTCATAGAATTCACACATAAAATCATCTTGCCCTGCAGATTTTTTCCTAGGGATTTCATTGATGTTTTGCTCAATTTCTTTTTCTGAGATGGGGTTATTTAGGTATTTTAATTCCTTTTCTTTTAACCTGGGCATTTGTATTTTTGTAAATATTCATCCATATCCCTAAGGCTGTCAAATTTATGGACATACAATTGAGCAAAATAATTCCTAATTATTTTTTAATTTCTTCATTGGAGGTGAATTCACCCTTTTCATTTTTGATATTTGTAATGTGATCTTTTCTTTTAAATCAAATTGACCAAGGATTTATCAGTTTTGGTTTTTTCATAAAATCAGCTCTTTGTTTTATTTATCAATTCAATAGTTTTCTTGATTTCAATTTTATTAATCTCTCCTTTGATTTTCAGTATTTCTAATTTAGTAATTAATTGGGAATTTTCAATTTGTTCTTTTGTCTGTTGCACGTCCAATTCAATGATCTCCTTTTACTCTATTTTATTCATGTAGGCATTTAGAGATATAAAACTTCCCCTAAGAACTGCTTTTGCTGCACCCCATAAGTTTTGGCATGTTGTCTTATTCTTGTCATTCTCTGGAATGAAGTTATTAATTGTTTCTATGATCTGTTCTTTGGCCCACTCATTCTTTAGGATTAGAATATTTAGCTTTCAATTAATTTTTAGTTTATCTTTTCATGATCCTTTATTACAAATATTTTTTATTGCGTTATGATCTGAGAAGGATGAATTGACAATTCCTGCCTTTCTGCACTGGATTGTGAGGTTTTTATGCCCTAGTACATGGTCAGGTTTTGAATATGTGCCATGTAGCACTGAGAAAAAAAAGTATATTCCTTTTTATCCCCATTCAGTTTTCTCCAGAGGTCTATCATATCCGCCTTTTGTAAAATTCTATTCAACTCCTTAACTTCTTTCATCTTGAAGTTAGATTTATCAAGTTCAGGGAGAGGGAGATTGAGGTCCCCCACTAATATGGTTTTGCTGTCTATTTCTTCCTGTGACTTCCTTAACTTCTCTTCTAAGAATTTGCATGCTATACCACTTGCGGCATGTAAGTTAAATAATTATATTGCTTCATTGGATATGGTGTCCTTCCTTATCTTCTTTGTTTTTGCTTTGCTTGAGGCTGGGATTGCTACACCTGCTTTTTTTTTTTTACTTTAGCTGAGGCACAATATATTCTACTCCAGCCTTTTACTTTTACCCTGTGTGTATCCCCCTGTTTCATACGTGTTTCTGGTAAACAACATTTTGTAGGATGATGGTTTTTAATCCATTCTGCTATTCATTTCCATTTAATGGGAGAATTCATCCCATTCACAATCACAGTAATGATTACTATCTGTGTCGTTTTCTCCATCCTATTTCCCCCCGTTTATGCTTTTATTTCTCCCTTCTCCCTTCCACTCCTCAAAAGAGTTTTACTTTTAACCACTGCCTTCCTCAGTTTATCCTCCCTCTTGATTCCCCTCCTTTATCTTACCCTTTTCCCCTTGCTACTTCTTCCCTCCCTTCTGACCCCCCCCCCTTTTCTTTCTTTTTCCCATTCCTACTGCCTGTAGGGCACGTTTGATTTCTAAACTTATCAGAGTATGTTATTCTCTTCTTGAACCAAATCCAATGAGAGTAAAGCTCATATACTACTCTTCTCCCTCTATTCTTTCCCTCTACTATAATAAGTTCTTTGCCTCTTCATGTGATGTAATTTACTCTTTTCTACTACCTCCTTACCTCTCTCCCAGAACCCTCCTTTTACATCTCTTAATTATGTTTTATCATCATATTAGTTATTTTATACTGACACTCACAGTCTATGTGTATCCCTTTCAATTGTCATAACTGTACTATTCATAAAACAGTGCAATCCTATATAGTGATGTAAATAATTTGCCCTTATTGATTCACAAGGTTTGTGACATTTTCCCGCTGTTTACCTTTTTATGTCCCTCCTGAGTTTTGTATTTGAAGATCAAATTTTCTATTGACTTCTGGCCTTTTCGTCATGAAAGTCTGGAATTCCCTTATGTCATTGAATGTCCATCTCCTTGCCTGAAGAATTATGCTCAGTTTTGCTGGGTAGTTCATCCTTGGTTGTAGTCCAAACTCCTATGCCTTTCGGGATATCATATTCTAATTTCTCCTGTCATTCAATGTAGAAGCAGAAAGATCCTGCCTGATCCTGACTGTAGTTCCACGATATTTGAATTGTTTCTTTTTGGCTGTTTGCAGTATTTTCTCCTTAACTTGATGATTCTGAAATTTGGCTATAATATTTCTTGGAGTTTTCAGTTTGGGATGTCTTCCAAAGGGTGATCGATGGATTTTTTCGATGACTATTTTCACCTCTGGTTCTAGGACCTCACATCAATTTTCTTTGCTGATTTCTTGGAAGATACTGTCCAGGCTCTTTTTTTCATCGTGGCTTTCTGGTAGACCAATAATTCTTAGATTTTCTCTCTTGGATCTATTTTCTAGGTCACTTGTTTTTCTAATCAGATATCTCATGTTTTCTTCTATTTTTTTCATTCATTACATTTTGTTTGACTACTTCTTGATGCCTCATACAGTCATTACCTTCCACTTGCTCAATTCTAATTTTTAATGAATCACTGTCTTTATTTCCTTTTGAGTCTCCTTTTCCAATTGGTCGATTTTACCTTTCAGGGCATCATTTTCCCTATTTAGATTCTAAATCTCCTTAGCCATTTCTCCAATTTTACTTTTTAAAGATTTGATCTCATCATTGATTTTTTTCACCCTTTTCATTTTTGATGCTGATTATTGTTTTTTCTTCTTTTTTAAAATCAAATTAATGAAAGGTTTATCAATTTTATTATTTGTTAAATAAAACCAGTTATTGGTTTTAATTATTAGTGCAATAGTTTTCTTAAGTTCAATTTTATTATTCTCTCCTTTACTTTTCAGTATTTCTAATTTAGTATTTAATTGAGGATTTTTAATTTGTTCTTTTTCTGGCTTTTTTTAGTAATATGCCCACTTTGTTGATCTCTTTCTCTATTTTATTCATGTAAGCATTTAGAGATTCAAAACTTCCCTTAAGAAATGCTTTCACTGCATCCCATAAGTTTTGGTATGTTGTCTAATTATTGTTGCTCTCTTGAATGAATTTATTGATTGTTTCTATGATTTGCTGTTTGACCCACTCGTTCTTTAGGATTAGATTATTTAATTTCTAATTAATTTTTAGTCCATCTTTTCATGGAGCTTTATTACATATAACTTTTATTGCATCATGATCTGAAAAGGATGTATTTAATATTTCTGCCTTTCTGCACTGGATAGTGAAGCTTTTATGCCTTACTACAATTTTTCTGTATGTGCCATCTACCACTGAGGAAAAAAAACATATATTCCTTTCTAGCCACATTCATTTTTCTCCAGATGTCAACCATGTATACCTTTACTAAAATTCTATTCAACTTCTTAATTTCTTTCTTTTTTATTTTGAGGTTTGATTTATCAGGTTCAGAGAGGGGGAGGTTAAGGTCCCTAGTAGTATAGTTCTGCCATTTCTTCCTGTAACTCCCTTAACTTATCCTCTAAGAATTTGGATGCTAATCCACTTGGTGCATACATATTAAGTAATGATATTACTTCATTGTCTATGGTACCTTTCATCAAAATATAGTTTCCTTCCTTATCTCTTTTGATTAGATCTATTTTTGCTTTTGCTTTGTCTGAGATTATGATTGCTACCCCTCTTTTTCTTTACTTCAGCTGAAGCATAATATATTCTATTCTAGCCTTTTACCTTTACCCTGTGTGTATTCCTCTGTTTCAATTGTGTTTCTTGTAAACAACACATTGTACTATTATAGTTTTAATCCATTCTGCTATCCACTTCTGTTTTATGAGAGAGTTCATCCCTTTCATATTCACAGTTATGATTACTATCTGTGTCTTTCTCTCCATCTTATCCCCCACTTTTATGCTTTTATTTCTCCCTTCTCCCTTTCTTTCCTCAAAAGAGTTTTGCTTTTGACCACTGCCTCCCTCAATCTTCCCTGCCTCCTCTCAGTCCCCCTCCCCTTTTCTTCCCCTTTTCCCTGCTACTGCCCGTGAGACAAGTTAGCTTTCTATACTTAACTGAGTATTTTATTCCCTTCTTGAACCAAATGCACTGAGAGTAAAAGTTCAAACAATGCTCATCTCCTTCCCTTCTTTCCCTCTTCTGTATGGATTTGTGCTTCTTCATGTGATGTATTTTACCCTTTTCTGCCTTCTCCTTCCCTCTTCTCCTATTGCAATCCCTTTTCACCCCTTAATTAGCTTTTTGGCATCACATCAATTAATTGATACCCACACCCACTGTCTATGCATATCCCTTTTAAATGTCATAATAAAAATGCAATTCTCAAGATTTACAAGTATCCTCTTCCCACATAGGGATGTAAACAGTTTGCCCTTATATTTTTTTTTCCCATTTACCCTTTTTATGCTTCTCTTGAGTCTTGTATTTGAAGATCAAATTTTCCATTGAGCTGTTTTCATCAGGAAGGGCTGAAAGTCCCGTATTTTATTGAATATCCATCTCCTTACCTGAAAGAATATACTCAGTTTTGCTGAGTAGTTGACTCTTGGTTGTAATCCAAGATCCTTTGCCTTACAAAATATAATATTCCAAGCCCTCCAATATTTTAATGTAGAAGTTGCAAGGTCTTATGTGATCCTGACTACAGTTCCACGATATTTGAATTGTTTCTTTCTTGCTGCTTGCAGTATTTCTCCTTGACCTGATAATTCTGGAATTTAGCTACTATATTACTTGACATTTTCAATTTGGGATCTCTTTCAGGAGGTGTTCGGTGGATACTTTCGACGACTATTTTACCCTCTGGTTCCAGGAGCTCAGATTAGTTTTCTTTGATGATTTCTTGGAAGATACTGTCCAGGCTCTTTTTTCATTGTGGCTTTCCAGTAGACCAATAATTCTTAAATTGTCTCTCCTGGACATATTTTCTGGGTCAGTTGGTTTTCTGGTGAGATATTTCATCTTTTCTTCTATTTTTTTCATTCTTTAGATTTTGTTTGACCACTTCTTGATGCCTCATAGAGTCATTACCTTCTATTTGCCCAATTCCAATTTTTTAAGAATTGTTTTCTGCAGTTACCTTTTGTACCTCTTTTTCCATTTGGCTAATTTAAAAAAAATTGTCATCTTTAGTTTTCCACATTCATTTCTACAAGATTTTGAGTTCCAAATTTTCTCTCCATCTCTCCCCTCCCCCCACCCGAGGATGGCAATCATTAATTACCCCTTCTCCCAGTCTGCTCTCCCTTCAATCACCCCCATATTATCCCCTTCTGAATTACTTTCTTGTAGGGCAAGATAGATTTCTGTACCTCATTGCCAATATGTTTTATTTACAAGTTGCATGTAAAAACAATTTTTACCATTTGTTTTTAAACCTTTGAGTTCCACATTCTTTTCCTTCTTCTCCCCCACCCCACTCCTTGGGAAAGCAAGCAATTCAATATAGATTATGCATGTTTAGTTATGCAAAACACTTCCATAATGGTCATGTTGTGAAAGACTAACTATATTTCCCCCCATCCTATCCCACCATACATTTATTCTATTTTCTCCTTTACCCTGTCCCTTTTCAAAAGTGTTTGCTTCTGACTACCCCCTCCCCCAATCTGCCCTCCATTACATCACCTCACTCTTATCTCTTTCCCCTTTTCTTTCCTGTAATGTAGTATACCCAGTTGAGTGTGTATGTTATTCCCTCCTTAAGCCATATCCAGTGAGAGGAGGTTCACTCATTCTCTTCCACCTCCCCCATCTTCCCTTCCATTATAACAGCTTTTTCTTCCCTCCTTTATGTGAGATAATGTGCTCCATTCTATCTGTCCTTTTCTCCTCCTCCTGATATATTCCTCTCTTACCCCTTAATTTTACTTTTGTAGATATCATCCCTTCATATTCAACTCACCCTGTGCCCTGTGACTTTAGCAAGGTGTTGACTTGTTTTTAATGATTTTCTTGCCTCACTGTCATTTCTCTTCCCAATATCTCCTCTACATCTCTTACTTTATTTTCAATCCATTTGACCAATTTTACTTTTAAAGAGCTATTTTCTTCAGTGAATGTTTTTTCCGTTTTGCCAACTGTATTTTTAAAAGAATTAATTAATTTTTTTCTTCTACCTCTTTAATTTGGCTTTTAAAATCCTTCTTCAGCTTTTCCAAGAATGTTTTTTGGGCTTGAGACCAGTTCATATTCCCTTTTGAGGTTTCAGATGTGGGTACAGTGTCAATGCTGTTCTCTTCTGAATTTGAATTTTCATCTTTCCTGTACCCATAGAGAGAATCAATGATCTTTGCTTTTTTAAGTTTGCTTATTTTGATTGTCTTTTTTTTCTATATTTTAAAGTGAATTTCTCCTTCTGGAGCACAGGGCGTTATGTCCCACACTTCTTGTGCTGGGTGCTAGGGGCCTGGTTACTGGCTTTGTATGCTGTGGCCTCTGGTTCTGGCAGCTGGAAGCTCTATAATGCTGTAGCTTAGCTGGTGCTAAGCTGGAGCTGGCTGTTGTGTGCTGAAGCCAGGTAAAGTCTTTCTGTATTTCCCCGGTGTTACACTGAAGCTGACTGCTTGAGGTATGGGGGAAGGCTGCTGAAAGTCTCTTCTTCCCTTAGGGCTGTGCTAGAGCACAAGTAGGCTCAGCTCCTGGTGGATGCCTGTCCCTACTGGTGTCTGTCAATTCCCCTGTAGTACAAAGGCTCATTGGGGGTCCTGGTGTTGCTGCTTGTTGGCTCTACTACCCTGGGGCCCAGGATCTCCCACTGGTCCTCTGAGGTACAGTTTTTTGCTGGTTTGCTGGGATGCCTCCTGTCTTCTACTGGTTGTCTTCAACCACAGCAAGAGGGGCCTTTCCTGTTAATCTCCCTCGCCTCTGGAAAGAAAAGACTGCTGTACCCTAACTTTCTGCTGGTTCTATTATTCTAGGATGTTTCCTGGGGCATTATTCTCTGGGTTTTTCAAGGTCAACAAGAGATGGTGAGAGTTACTTGCTGTTTCCTCTGCCATCTTGGTTCCCAGAAGTTTAAATAGGTGACTTTCAAACATTCAGTCTGTGGACCGATAGCCTGAGAAGTAGCTGCTGCTGCTGCTGCTGCTGGTGCCACAGGCCCTGTGCAAGACTGTGCTTATCTCTCCCCCAGTTCCAACAGACCCCCTTCCTGCAGTGAGAGGTCTGGGAATTGCCACTGCTGCCAGTGATTCAGTCTGCTGCGGTCTGCTCCCGCCTTGTTATGGTCAGGTCAGTGCTGGTGCAACCTGCACTTGAGACTATGCTCCTCTCCCAGCCTGGTGCAGCAGATCCTTGCTATCAACTTCCTGGTTCTCTTGGGCTGGAAATCTGCTGCACTCTGTCTTTTTCTGGATTCTGCCACTCTAGAATTTGTTCAGGCTCACTTTTTGGAGGTATTTGAAGGAGTTTGTTGGAGAGCTCAGGTGAGTCCCTGCTTTCACTCTGCCATCTTGACTCCCCAGCCTAGTTGTATATTTCTGAGATGATATCTGGGAAATGTTCTCCCTGATTATCTCCCTGTTATCACCTTATAAATTCAACAAGGATAGATAGAATTCATATAAATACAGCCCCCCAAAAAGTGCTGCCCAATTTATTCATTCCTCTGATTGAGGAGTGTTTATGTTCCAGCCCCCAGGAAACAATACAAGATGATGTAGTGTACATTATAAAGGTCTGTCATTAACTCTGTGCTATATTCATTTAAAGCTTTGGGAGTATTCATTTTCAGATGACATCATTACCTTTAGCAAATCACTTGTTATTGATATCACCTTAAACAACTGAAGAAGGAGAAAAACTGAATTTTAAATAGAAATCATGAAAAGTAGTGCATTTCTACTCACTATATAACATATAAATGCATCTGGAAACCCTTTCAGTGTTCCTTAGCATTTTTCAGAACTTCTTATATAGGAAGATAACTGTTTTTTTTTAATAGAATGAGACTGCCCTTCAAATTTATTCTCTATTTCCCCTCCCTAGAGACATCATGAAGCAGATCTGGTATATAACTGTGTACTAAAGTGATTTGCCACAAAACAAACTGTATTTTCTCAAGTGTCTAAGAAAAGAACAATAGAAATGCTAAACACTACAAATCAAATGTAAGGTCACATTTCATAGTGTAGCAGGAAGTCTAAAAAACACTCAACCATCATTCAGGTTAGAGTCAGTCACTTTTCACATGTGTACTCCTGAAATTTTCTTGACAAATTGATTCCCTACTGCTTTTGTCATTCATCAAATCCCTAAAACCAATATAGAAAAGTGAATCAGGAACTACATATTCAGTCAACTGGAAAAAATTCAATATAATTTCCCTGTTCAAATGCCTAATGTAAACAATTAGCACTTAATGTAGCTTCTGATTCAGCCATCAGGGCAGGGGCGGGGAGGCTAGGTCCTGGCAGCTGATATCAGGATCCTGAGGCACAGTTTGTAGCTGGGCCAAGGTGATTCTCCATCTGAGGATGTACAAAGTGAGTTCTTTCTTCCAGAGTTCAAGAAAACACATGGTTCATGCCCTACCAAAGTGGAAGAGGCGATTTGAAACTGTCTGGCATCTCAATTAGCATATCATTTAGATTCTTGAATGGCAATTAACATGTTTCAGCCACCAGGGAACCATTCCATGCAGTGTTGCAGGAAGGCACTACATGGTACCATTAATTTGTTGATTTTATAGGCAGAAAGAAAATGCCTGTTTCCAAAGAAGCCTCTTATTATTGCTGTTTTGAGGTCAGGTGTGCATAACCGAACAGAAGTTGCACATTCAGGAAATTATTTCACATGAAGCCTCAATACAGCTATAAAACAACCAAAAAATGAAACACACGTGACTGAAAATTTGCCTCCATTCAGATGTAATCAATTCCATGTATTATTATCTGTGTGATCTACAAAAAGCATCCCACCCTTCTCCCCCATCAACGGTCAATTAATAAGCATTTACCAAACACCTATGTCACTAGGCTATACAATAGGAGCACAAAAACAAACATGAAATAGCCTCTGTTCCCAAGGGGCTGTTTGACAATCCAGCTAGCAGCTTCTGTAGGGGTGTAAGATCCACCCACAGCCAGCACCCAGAAAGCTGCTGGCACTCTGGGAAAGCACAGGTTCTTTTGATCTACTTAACCAAGGAAAGCAAGGTTAAAGGGGTTGACAAGCTTATTTCAATTCAGCATACAAATAGCATTCACTTAGTTTAGGGGAAGAGACCAGCACCCTGAACTTCAGAGCAAATTACAAACAAATTACAAACATTAACAGACAGACCAAATACAGATTCATAGTTACCAACATCTAGGTTCAGCCCGGGAGCTCAGAAAAAGGGCTGGCACAGAGTCACACATGCCACCACTGCTGTGAGTAAGAGAGCTCCAACAACAAGCTTACTTTAATTCAGCATACAAATATCATTCACTTAGTTCAGGAGAAAAATCCAGCACCCTGAACTTCAGAACAAAATACAAACAAATTACAAATATCAACAGACAGACACAATACAATTCATAGTTACCAACATCTAGGTTCAGCCCAGGAGCTCAGAACAGGGGCTGGCCCAGAGTCACACACACCACCACTGCTGTGAGTAAAAGAGCTCCAACGACAAGCTTACTTTAATTCAGCATACAAATATCATTCACTTAGTTCAGGAGAAAAAGCCTGTACCCTGAACTTCAGAACAAAATACAAACAAATTACAAATATCAACAGACAGACCCAATACAATTCATAGTTACCAACATCTAGGTTCAGCCCGGGGGCTCAGAACAGGAACTGGCCCAGAGTCATGCTCGCCACCACTACAGCAGGTAGAGCTCGAACAGAAAAGGATCTTCCAGCTGTCTTCTCTCCTCTTATAGAGTTTTTGACATCATCAAGTATCGTCTGAATGACCAGAGCCCAGGCTCTGGTGATTGGTTCTTGAGTTGGCCCCTCCCCTTAGGACCCTGGGAGGTTCACATCCACATAGATTAGGTTAACACCCAATAGGGCATGGCTCTGGAGTTAACACTTCCCCTTAGCCAGCCCCATCTTGGGCCCCACCCCAGTCACCAATCTGCACCCACATAGGTTCCACACCCAATAAGGCTCTGGGCCTGTGGCCCAGCACCCAGCAAGGCTCAATGAAATACACTGAGCTACTCAAAGGAAACAAAGGCCATTTTGCTTACCAATACAGGGGCTTAAATCAAGAACCAAATTCAAATTTTTCCTCATATTTCTATGATCCTAGATAAAGCATTTAACCTTTCTCAGACTCAGTTTCTTCATTATTAAAATGTGGATAATAACAGCCCCTTGCTGCTATGGTTATTGAAAAGGTCAAATGAGAAAACATACAGACAATACATTGTTGTTATCATTATTATTCTATGAAGGAAGACAACAATGCTGATAGAAGTATACAAAATATACTCCTAAAAATACAAGGTAACTTTACAGAAGGAGGAAAACCCTAGCAGCTGGTGGAGAGGAATCATGAAAAACTTCAGATGGCTGATGACTTTTGAACTAAGCTTTGAAGAAATTGAGGGATTATCAGAGATGAAGAGAGAATGCATTTCAGGCATGGAGAATAATCAGTGCAAAGGCACAGAAATGGGAGATGTCATGTGTGAGGAACATTAAGAACCATTTGTTTAGACCACAGTGTGCATGAAGGAAGATTCTCTCTCTCTCTCTCTCTCTCTCTCTCTCTCTCTCTCTCTCTCTTTCGCTCTCTCTCTCTTTCTCTCCATCTGTTTCTCTTTGTCTCTCTCTCTCTCTCCCTCCCTCTCTCTCATATTTATATATATTCAAACATATACATATATATACATATGTGTATACATGCTCATATATACATATATGTAGAGATACATGTATATGAGTGTATATGTATGTGTGTATGTATTTGTATAGATAGATATACATATACATATCGATAGAGATAGAAATAGAGATAATCTCCTATAAAGGTATTCTGAAACCAGGCTGTGAAAGGCATTAAATGTCAAACAGAGAATTTTGTACTTGGTCCTAATGGGAGGAGACAAGACAGTTCTGTATGGATGAAATACTACCAAGACTCTGTCTTTGGAAAATATAGGGGTTAAAAGAAGAGACACTTAATATTTATAAAATTATGCATAATGTCTACCAAGGGAGGCAAATTTGATCACACAGTTATGACTGCGACTTAGTGACTATATGGTGACTATATTATGGCACTGAACTGGAGGTATATTTGATTCCTATAAATAGTAAAGGGAAGGGTCTGGGTCATGGTAGCATTGTGTATTAAGAAGGAATATTCATATAAAGAAATCCAAAAACCAAATCAAGGAAGCATAGTGATGAGCATTTGAGTGAAGATCAGTGAAGAGAGAAACAGCAGCAATTTTGTTTGTAGGAACATATCATAGATCACCTGGACAGAAAGAGGAAATAGATGGAGAGCTTCAGAGAGGTAAAAACCTGGCACAAAGGCATGATATAGTAGAGACATGGGAATTCAAATATTCAAACATCTGCTGGAATATTCTCTCTCCCCTCCTTCCCTTTCCTCTCTTCTCTTCCTCTTTTTTCCCCTCCTGTCTGTCTCTGTCTCTTTCAGATATACACACACATATATATATATATATATATATATATATATATATATATATATATATATATATATATATATATATATATATGCAGATAGCTTATACTTTGTGGAATTACCTTAATAGACACAGCTTTGAGGAATAAGGAAGTGATAGTCCAATTGTACTCTGTTCCATGAAGCCACATCTGGAGTATTATGTTCCCTGTGCTACACTTTAAGAAGGACACTGATATACTGGAAGACATCCAGAAGCAGGAATAGCAGAGCGGTAAAGACCTTTGAGTTTTCATTAGATTGGGGATGTTTATTCTGGAGAAGAGAAGAGTTCAGGGAGGGAGTGCAGCATGGAATGTCACATTCAAGCATCTGAAGGGTTGTCATGTGGAGAAGAGATTAGATTTAGTTTATTTGACAACAGAAGGAAGAACTGGGAACAATTTATAAAAATCAGAAACCAGAAACTTCAGTCTTAATGTCAGGAAAACTTCCTAACAATTAGAGCTGTCCAAAAGTGGAATGGGCTTCCTCAAAGGATGGGATATTGCTCTTATTGAGACCTTTATGAGAGTTTAGGTGACTTGTCAGGCATATATGCTATATATCAGGTAGGTGGGTTATACTAGATGGCTGCATCTCTAAAGTTTTATGCTTTAAATAGATTTCAAAAGATAGAGGTACAGCAACATGGTGTAATTCTATTCTTCATGCTGTAGTTACCAACAAGGAGGAAATGATTACTAGGTGAGAAATAATGGGAACCTTAAAGTGAAGTGACCACTGTCTCCTGGAGTATGGGACAGAGAAAGAAAAGAAAGACAGTTATAATCTTACACGCCCTTAGAGTTGAGAAGAACAGATTTCAAACGATTCAGAGAAAAGATAGCTAAAGTCCTGTGGCCAACAATTGTGTGGGAAAACTGAAGCTGGGGGATGGGAACCTCAAGAGAAGGAAATTCTGAAGGCACACAGAGAAACAATCTAATGAGGAAAAGAGTTACCCAAAATGACTTATATGAATTGACAAATTTAGATTAAAAAAACCTTTACAAGAAATGGAAATAAGACTAGGTCACAGAGAATGAATACAATAAATATAACAAGGTGCTCTAAGAATAGTGCCAACATTGCTTAATCTCTGAATGAAAGGAACCTGATGAAAAAAATTAAGGAAAAGAAGGACAATATTGGGGAGAAGGAAGATTAAGTAATGGATAGGACTAGTGCTTGAGGTAGATAGAATGATGATAACTGACCACAAGAGAAATCAGTATTACTCAATTCTTATTTGCTGGGTTTTTGCCCCACTTGCTAGAAATAACAGGACAAAATGGCTAGGGAGATGATACACAAGATAAACAGTGACAGAGAACACCGAGGCTCAAATGAATTCTCACGGCCCAAATGAGCCTTTGGTGCTGAAAAAACTTGAAGATTTGACCAGTGAAACATGAAAGATGTAGAGAATGGAAGAAGTACCACAAGATTAGAGCAGGACAAGCATCTTAATTTGCCAGAAGGGGAAGAGAATAGAATGTACAAACTTTTGGCAAGTTAGCTAGCCTGGAAAAATCTCATATGTGCTACTAAAGAAGTGGTTAGTGAACATCTTGACAAAGAAGCAATGACCACCAAAAACCAAAATGACTTCACCCTGAGCAGGTCACACTGTTGTCATTTAGTTGTGTCCAGCTCTTCATGACCCCATTTGGGATTTTCTTAGCAAAGATACTGGAGCTTGCCATTTCACATATGAGAAAACTGAGGTAAACAACATTAAGTGACTTCCCCAGGGTCACACAACTAGTAAGTGTCTGAGGCTGGATTTCATCTCAGTTCTTCCTGACTACATTCTATCCTCTGTGGCACCTAGCTGCAAAATAAAACTTATTTCCTTTTCTGTTAGGATTACTAAATTGATAGATCAAGGGAATGCTTTATTTAGAATGAAAAATATTAGACTAATATTAGATGGGGTTGCAATTGATTGAATGGCTTGACTTAAAATCAAATTCTAAACAATTTGACATCATCTTGAAATCACCCCTCCTTTGGAGTGCTCTGCTTACCACATGCTATATAACATCTTAATAAACTCACTAGGTAAAGACATAGGTGACATCCTTATGAAATATGCAGATAAAAAATGATATAACATTATTTAACACATTAGATGACAGCTAATATCCCAAGCCAAAATATTGAGCTGAATGAAATAAGGTCAAATTGAAAACGAATAAATGTAAAGGTTTATATTTGTGTTCAAAAACATCAACTTCAGAAATATATGATGGGGGAGTATGTTAGGTAAAAGCTTGTGTGAAAAAAAAATCTGGCTTTGTCAACTTGAAGCTTGACATGAAACAACAAGCAGCCAAGTGGCATCCAAAAATGCTCATGGAAACTTGGGCTATATTACAGCTCAACTACACCTAGAATATTGTATTCAGTTCAGCTTAAGACCATAGTTTAGGAAAGACATTGATAATTTTGGGACTATCCAAAAGAGAGCAGCTATAAATGATGAAGAAACTCTAATCTATACTACCTGTGAATTGTCTGGAGAAACTAAGGATAGTTAGTCTGGAGGAAAGACGACTTTAAGAAAACATGATAGTTTTAAGGTATTTATATAAAGATATATGGAAAAGAAACTAGGCTTGCTTATATTGTTCCCAGAGGGAAGAACCAGGAACAACAGGTAAAAGCAAATTTAGGCTTGGTGTCAGGAAAAATTTTCTAGCAATTAGAGCTATTCAATACAGTTATCCCTTCATATCATGACTTTTTCCATCATAGTTTCAATGTATTGCAGGTTGGTATAAGAAATAAAATGAAAATTTTGAGAGAGTTAAGTGGAAGCTGCAGGAGACAGCCAAAGGCCAACCAATGGCACAGAAAAAGTTAAGAAATTCAGAAATGCATAATATATATTATAATATATATAGAAATTTTTATGCTAATTTTCCAGATGGGAGGAAGAAGGAGGGGAACACTACATCCTGCTGCAATGTTGTAGCAACAATCTGCTAGAAGCTGCTGTAGGGGTGTAAGACTTGCCAACAACCAGCACACAGAAAGCTGTCAACACAGGTTCTTTGATCTGCTTTTCTAAGGAAAGCAACTTTAAGGGGTTAAAAATCTCAGTTTAATCAAACATACAAATATCATTCACAGTTCAGCAGGAAAAGATCAGCCTCCTGAACTTCAAGGCAAATACAAACAGAAATTACAAACATCAACAGACAAACCTTGTCTGATTCAAATCACAATACATAGTTACCAAAGAAGAGCCAAAATCTGGGTTGCAAAGTTGCAGCTTGCCCAGAGTTTCAACACTCCTTCCATGAGTGTGCCCCAAAAGTCAAACTCCAAGCTCTTCTCAATTATATCCTGTTCAGAGGACCTCACCCAGGGTGGGTGTGTGAAAGTTCCCAAACCCTAGTATCGCATCGTATACAATTCAATGACTCTTCATTTTCTTAATGCTGAGAAACACACCAAGGCAAAATCCCACTTTATCTGCCCAATTCAAACAAAGGCCAGAATCCTTAAAGGCACTTAAAGAGAAGAACAGCAAAAAGTCCCACCTTAATTACTATTACATAATCCACCCCTTTCCAGGATCTTAGGCCTAACAATATCTAAATTAAATGGCCTTGGATTCTGGAACAAAAGAGAAGCATTATACATTGCAATCACATTCAGGGAAATATAACAATACATATCATTTGGTATCATTGCCAAAATACTTATTTATAATACACCATCCACCCCTACGTCAAAGCAAGTCAATCTCTTTAGTTGATACAGAGTGTCCAAGCAAAGTTCTTGAGGGTGTGTCCTTCTTCCTACACAGCCCTGGCAGGCTTCCTTCTGGCACCCTAAGGTAACTGCATGCTTTAATTAGCAAAGTCCCAAACAAAAAAGCCCAAATAAAGTCCTCTTGGGGATGTGTCCTTCTCCCCACATCGCTCCAGCACCCCACTTATGAGTCCTGAGGGGCAACTGGGCAACAAAGCCAACAGGGTGGGGTCCTTGGGGATCCAAAGCACTTCCCTCCACCCACCATAGTCACCTACACCCCTCCCTCGTGGGTCCCAAGTGTTCTCAGAGGAAGGCAGCAAAAAAAGCACACTCAGCACCTTGCTGCAAAGTTTCTATCTTGCCCCAGGGCTGAACTCCAAGCTCTTGGGTTCCTGGTCTTCCAGCACTTGCTGGCCTCTCCTGGCTTTTGCTGGAATCCTGATGTAGGAACAAAGGTTCACCAGCTTTGTGCTCACCTCACCAAAATCAGCTGGAAGGCAGCTCACCACATGCAAGCATCTTCTGCTCTGTCTGGGTTAATATGTTGGCAGCCACCATCCATTTCTTCTTGCACCAACCACTCCTGCCAAATCTGCATGAAGGCCATTCTCCAAGTCTCCAAGGTCATTCTCCACTCCTGTTTCAAAACTTGCCATACATTATAATCTCAAGACATTCACCTTTTCAGCACAGTCCTCTGGAGCCAGGCTTATCAACTCCAACCCTCACTTTGGCCATCCGTACTTCCCCCAAGCCTCAACTTGTTCTCTTCCCACAGCCTCTGCTCCGGCCTGTCTCCTCCAGAGTGATAGTGGGGTAGGGAGGTGGAAGGAGAGGTTATCTCCCAGGGCCCCTGTTCTGGGTTCCTAGGAAACCACTCCTACCACTGCCACTTGCTTGTTCTCCTTCAGGCCTCTGGGCTTCCACAGAACCATACCCACCACAAGTACAAAGAGCAGCCCAATAACTGGGAAACATTCAACCACCATCTCAGTATCCCAAAACTCCATACTTTCCTTTTAATCTGCAGATCCTGCCACAAGTGTGCCATTTGTAGCAACAATCTGCTAGCAGCTACTGTAGGGGTGTAAGACCTACCAACAACTAGCACACAGAAAGCTGATACTGAATGATATGTTTTGCTATATTACCCTGAATGTGATTGCAATGTATGGATCCAAGACCATTTAATTTAAATATTGTTAGGCCTAGGATCCTGGAAAGGGGTGGATTATGTAACAGTAATTAAGGTGGGACTTTTTGCTGTTCTTCTCTTTAAGTGCCTTTAAAAATTCTGGCCTTTATTTGAATTGAGCAGATAAAGTGGGATTTTGCCTTGGAGTATTTCTCAGCATTAAGACCATCAAGAGTCATTGAATTGTATATGATGTGATACTAGGGATTAGGAACTTTCGTACAACCAGCCTGGGTGAGGTCAGAGCCCTCAGAGCTCTGAACAGGATATAATTGAGGGGAACTTCATGTTTGACTTTTGGGGCATACTCATGGAAGGAGTGTTGAGACTCTGGGCAAGCTGCAACTGCCCCCCAGCTTTGCAACTCAGATGTTGGTTCTTATCTGGTAACTATGTATTGTGATTTGAATCAGACAAGGTCTGTCTGTTGATGTTTGTAATTTCTGTTTGTATTTGCCTTGAAGTTCAGGAGGCTGACCTTTTCCCACTGAACTGTGAATGATATATGTATGTTTGATCAAATTGAGAGTGTTAAGCCCTTAAAGTTGCTTTCCCTAGAAAAGCAGATCAAAGAACTTGTGTTGTTGGCATCTTTCTGTGTGCTGGTTGTTGGTGGGTCTTACACCCTCCAGTAGCTGCTAGCAGATTGTTGCTACAGGTGGGGAAGGGATAACTTTAGTGGAATGAGGTGATGGAGGGGGGAAAAGGTATGAGAAGTGAGCAAAATGGATTGGTGGTTTTAGTCAGTCAATAAACATTTTTAAACACCTGCTATGTGTCAGGTATTGTTCTAAGTGCTGGGATCCACAAAGAGGCAAAAGATAGTCCATGACTTCTAGGTGCTCACAATCTAATGAAAGAGACAAGCAAACAATTCTTTATATTCAGGATAAATAAGAAATAAGTAAGAGAAAGAAAACACTAGAATTGAGAAGGATCGAGAATTTTTCTGTAGAAGAGAATTTTATTGGGGACTTAAAGGAAGCCAGCGATGCCAGTAGGCAGAGATAAGGAGAGAGAGGACAGCCATAGAGACAGCCAGAGAAAATGCTTGGAGCTAAGAAATGGAGTGTCTCATTCATGGAGCAGCATAGCAGGCCAGTGTCATTGGATAGCAGAGTACATGGTGAGGAAGAAGGTGTAAGAAGACTCATCGGAAAAGACTCAACAATGAACTTGGGAGTTAGGAAGAACTAACTTCAAATGCCACCTCAGACACTATATGAGCTGTATGACCCTAGAAAAGTCACATAAACTTTCTTTGCCTCAGTTTCCATCTGTAAAATGGGAATAATAATAGGATCTATCTGACAAAATTCATGAGATCAAATAAAATATGCTATGTAAAGTGCTTTGTAAACCCTACAGCACTACAGAAATGCTAGCTTCTATTATAGTGAGATTAATTTCCAAGTATGAGTTGACCCAGATAGACAATGAAGTGCTTTGTAACTATGAAATTGTGTGTCATGTGATTCTATGAAGGTGAACAGTGTCTTGTTTCTACTTTAAACTAGGAAGAGTTCAGAAGCCCTAAAGGGAGATGGAGAGAGGAGTTCTCTGCTCCGTGCCAGTAAAACAAATGAATTGATTGCCTCCTTGGGCTGTAGATTCCTATTTGTAGGCAGCATACAGACAAAGAAGTCAAGGCCCAGTTCTCCATAAACACTGAGGCAATGTTGTTTCAACAATCTGGCTAGCAGCTGTTGTGAGGGTGAAAGACAAACACAAGCCCAACAAGTATGCTACCAGCACACTGCAAAACCCCAGGTTCTTTTCATCTGCTTTAGTAAGGAAAGCAACTTTAAGGGGTTGACAAGTTTGCTTTAATCCAGCATACAAATACCATTCACTTAGGAAAATGTCAGCACCCCGAACTTCTGAGCAAATACAAACAAAGTACAAACATCCACAGACAGACCCAATACAGATTCAAAGTTACCAACATCTAGGTTCAGCCCGGGAGCTCATAACAAGGGCTGGCCCAGAGTCACACGTGTCACCACTGCTGTGGGTAAGAGCTCCAAAAAAGAAAATGCCAACCACTGGTTTTATATCTTTTTAAGGGCCAAGGGTGAGTCATACACGTGACTCACCCATGTGACCTAGAATCATCACAAAAAGGTGACTTAAACCCACGTGGTCTAAAAGCCTCTGATGTCCCAAACATGTCACTTGAACTCATGTGTATACTAGGTCCTCCCCTGAGGCAAGGAGGTCACCAAGGACTGCCAAATCTAATCAAGGAAACAAAGGCCAAACTACTCAAGGGCACTTGGTTGAACTGAATGCTAAGAGCCCATTTTGATTGCCAACACAAGATGCTGGGAATCAAAAAACATATTGGTCTTTTCTCCACATGTTTGAAGCTCCAGGAGTCTCATATTTGCCATTCAGAGAATAGGTCTCTCTCTCCTGGCTCTTTATTTCCTTCCTCTGCTTCTCTATCCAAGAAGCTTCTTAAACAATCAGGCTTCACATCTTCCCACATGTACTAGGGAGTATTTTATGCAACATCACAGAGCTATCTTTCAGGGGACTCATCAATCAATAAACATTAATAAACCTACTATGTGACAGGCACTTGTGCTAAGCACTGGTGATACAAAAAAAAAGGCAAAAGATGGTCTGTGTCTTCAAGGAACTCACAATCTAATGGGGGTGACAGCAAGCAAACAAATATGCACAAAGAAATTAGATAGACAGGTAGATAGATAGATAGATCGTGTCAATCTTAAAGATTGGCTAAAAGAGGCAAACAAGCTAGTATATATATATATATATATACATATATATATATATATATATATACACATTGTTTATTCCCATAAGCTAACAGAATTTAACAGAATTTACAGGTACATGGAAGCCAGAAAATAATTCTGACTCAGAAATAACAAGTTGAGGAAGACCCTCAACCCAGGATGTCTGTGTCATTCAAAAATTATATCCTCATTATATTTTTAACCATAGCATGAGAAAGGAAGTTTCCTAGTTGTAAATACAATAAGATAAGCATCAAAGTGTCAGTAGAAGTTACAATGCCAGGATATCTATGTTTCCTCTATATAGCATGTGCCCGTAAAATACCAAGATAAGAAAAGTCCCCACCATTCAAGAGTCTAATCCCAGGCATCTGGTCCTTAGTGGTCATAAACAGAAGAATGCTCCTGGTCAGCTTCATCTGGCTTCACAGTTTTTGACACAGGAAGGGGCATTCTGGATTCACTCAGAGAACAAAGCAAAGCATGTCTGTTAAACCAGGGTGCTTCTTCTGGTTGATTAGTTCAGGCTTTGGCCCTTATTGGGATTCAAATGATCTTAATTATCAATAGATGAATACACACAAGTGTATTTATGTATATGTATGTATATATGCATATATGTATGTATATAGGTACATGTATATACATATCTATATGGTAAGTAGGAAATAATTAAAGGAAGGAAGGCACTAGAATTAAGAGAGGTTGGGAAAGGCTTCATGGAGAACGGATTTTATGTGGCACTTAAAGGAAGCCAAGAAAGCCCGGAGACAAAGATGAAGAAAACAGAGCATTCCAAGAATTGGGGACAAATAGAAGAGATGCCTAGAGATGAAAGATGGAGTATGTTGTTCACGGAACAGTAAGGAAAACAGTGTCCATGGACTGAAGTATGTAGTAGGGAGAAAAGTGTAAGAGTAATGGAAAAATAGGAGGGCTTAGGTTATGAAGACTTCTGAATGCTAAGCAGACCATTTGTTTTTGATGCTGTAGATGATAGGGAGCCCCTGAAGTTTATTGAGTAGTGAGGTGACATGATTAGACTTTTACTTTAGGAAAATCCTTTTGTTGATTTATTGGAGTGGGGAAAGACTGAAGGCAGACAGAACCACTGGCAGGCTATTGCAATAGTCCAGTTGATAAGAGTCTGCATTTGAGTAGTGGCAGTGGCAGAGAAGAAAAAGGTCATGAATGTAGGACTACATAATAATAACTCACAAAATCCTTTCCTCATAACTCTATGAAGTAGTAGGTGGTATAAATGTTATTACCTTAATTTACAGATGAGGAAAAACATAAGGGTTCAGTGACTTGTCCATGGTAACAGCTCATGCAATTTTAATGCCAGTGTTCTGATTCCAAGTCTAATATCTTTCCATTGCACCATATTACTTCTACTGTAAATAAAAATAATTACTGGCTGTATCATAAGTAGTAAAATGTTTGTTTTAATTCAATTCCATCACCATTTACTTGGTGGTTATTATGTGTCAAGCACAGAGGGTCACACAGAGTTTTAATAAGCTATAGCACCTGACTCATGGAACTTACAGTCTAGTATGGAGAAATGACATGCACAAATAATACTAGATAAATGTGTCATGTAGGTGGAAAGTGTTATGTGGTTTCAGGAAAAGGGAAGCACCTTGCCCTGAGTGGCAGTACAGGATGAAAAAATGAATAGCTCTGAGAAGGGTTTAGATAAATCCATGGATGATAAATTCATAGGCATAAGTAAGGACCTGAAGAGTTTTATGGAGATTTTTGAATTGTTGTAAGAATTGAGTTGTGAGAAATAATAATCCTAGAATATTTGAGTTTGGTGGCAGAGCCAAGATGGCACAGTGAAAACAGGGAAATATCTGAGCTCTCTCAAATTCTTTAAGATACCTCTTGAAAAGTGAATCTGAACAGTTTTGAGAGAGGTAGAATGCACTATCAGACAGTGTGTCTGGTTTCCAAGCCAGGAGAGTCCAGAAAGAGAAGGATCTGTTGTACCGGGCGGGAGAGCTTTGGGAACAGGGAACCAACCCAGAGCACCATACCAGAATGAGAGCAGGCCCAGTCCACTGCACAGAGATCCCCAGGCATCTTGGCACAGGATGGAAATCTGTTGGAGTTAGTGGAGATAGAAGTGCAGTGCCTGCAGCGACAACAGAAGCTACTCCTGGAGCTATCAGCCCACAGTCTAAAGGGTTGAAACTCACCTTCTTGAACTTCCAAGAGCCATGATGACTCAGTAAACTCATAAGAACCCTAATCTCCACCTTGCATAAACCCAGAGAATAATGCCCTAGGAGAAACCCTGGAATAGAGGAGCCAGAAGTGGGGTTTCAAAAGTCTTTTAACTCGGGAGGCTATGAGCCCCTCTTGTGGTAACAGAAGGAGGTCAGTGCAGGGAGGGAGGCATCCCAGCAAGCCCCATCTTAGCAGACCAGTGGGAGTTCCTGAGCCCCAAAGGGGATGGAGCCAGCAAGTGCCATCACCAGGACCCCAGGCGTACCTGTTCACAGCCAGGGGAATTGGCAGACACCAGTGCAGACCTACAGCTGAGACCACCCATGCTATATAGTGCAGCTCTAGGGGAAGAGGAGACTTCTAGCATCCAGACCAGCCTTCCCCCACATCTTACACAGTGACACTGCCCCACCCCCAGGGGGGATACTCAGAAAGACTTCACTGGCCCTCGATCCTTGGCACATACCAGTCAGCTTCAGCTCCACATCAGAGGAGCTGCAGCAATATATAGCTTCTAGCAGACAAAACCAGAGGCCACAATAAAGAAAGCCAGTAACAGTTCTGGCTCCTAGCTCCTAACACAAGAAGTTTGGGACAGATCCTCTTAAGCCCCAGAAGCAGAGATGTACTAAAAAGTCAGGAAAAGGGCAATTACCAGGAAGAAAGAAGCTAGAAAAGTAAAAAAAAAAAAGACCATTGAAACATATTATGGGGACAGAGAAGATTAAAATACAAATTCAGAAGAGTACAGCATTGACACATTGACTCTCTACTCACATCTGAAAACTCAAAAAGGAATATGATCTGGTCTCAAGCCCAAATAGCATTCCTGGAAGAGCTCAAATAAGATTTTAAAAGCCAAATTAGAGAGGTAATAAAAGAATTAGAGAATATAAAAAGAGAAAATAAATTCTTGAAAAATAAAATTGGCCAAATGGAAAGAGACATGCAGAAGCTATCTGAAGAAAATAATTTGTTAAAAATTATAATTGGGCAAGTAGAAGGTAATGACTCTATGAGTCTTCAAGATTCAGTCAAAGAAAATCTAAAGAATAAAAAAATTAGAAAATGTAAAATATCTCATTGGAAAAACAACCTACCTGGAAAATAGATCCAAGAGAGATAATCTAAGAATTATTGGTCTTCCAGAAAACCATGATGAAAAAAAAAACAGCCTGTACAATATCTTCCAAGAAATTATCAAGTAAAATTGCCCTGAGGTCCTAGAAACAAAGGGAAAAATAATCATCAAAAGAATCCACCTATCACCCCCTGAAAGAGATACCAAATTGAAAACTTCAAGGACTATAGTAGACAAATTCCAGAATTATCAGGTCAAGGAGAAAATACTGCAAGCAGCTAGAAAGAAACCATTCAAATATTGTGAAACCATATTCAGGACTATACAGTTTGCAGCTTCTACATTAAAATATGGAGGGATTGGAATATAATATTCCAAAAGGTAAAGGAGCTTGGTCTACAACCAAGGATCAACTATCCAGCAAAATTGAGCATAATCTTTCAGGCAAGGAGATGGACATTCAATGAAATGAGAGAATTCCAGACTTTCTTGATGAAAAAGCCAGACCTCAATGGAAAATTTGATCTTCAAATACAAGACTCAAGAGAGGCATAAAAACGTAAATGGGGGAAAAATATAAAAAAGGAAAAAAAAAACCTTGTTATTAAACAGGGGTAAACTGTTTACATTCCTATACAGGAGGATGATATTTGCTAATTTTGAGAATGGTGTATTTAGTGTGACATCGACAAGGGTTGTACATAGACAGAGGGTGTGGGTATAAATTAACTGATGTGATGATAAAAAAATCAATTAAGGTATGGAGAGGGATTGTAATGTGAGAAAAAGTAAGGATAAGGCAGAAAAGGGTAAATTACATCACATGAAGAGGTCCAAAAAACATATTAAACTAGAGACAAAGAAGGGAGGGAGAAGAGCAGTGTTTGAGCTTTACTGTCATAAGATTTGGTTCAAGGAGGAAACAACACACTTTGTAAAGTATAGAAATCAAACATGCCCGGAGGGCGGAGCCAAGATGGAGGCTGGAAAGCAGGGACTAGTGTGAGCTCCCCACTGAGTCCCTCCAAAAACCTATAAAAAATGGCTCTGAACCAATTCTAGAATTGCAGAACCCACAAAACAGCAGAGGGAAGCAGGGCTCCAGCCCAGAACAGCCTGGATGGTCTCTGGGTGAGGTCTATCCCACACGGAGCTGGGAGCCAAGCAGAGTGGAGCAGAACAGAGCCCAGCATGAGCGGCTCGGACCAACCAGACCAGGAGCCGGATGGAGTGTGCCCTAGCACCCTGAATCAGTGAGCTGCAGCAGCTACCAGACTTCTCAACCCACAAACACCAAAGACAACAGAGAAGGTTAGTGGGAAAAGCTGCAGGAGTGGAAGGAGTTCACGGTTCAGCTACCGCCCCAGGGGCAGTGGAGGTGGGGTAGCTACAGTAGTACAGCTGCAGTTGCTTCCGGCCCCAGGCCCACCTGGTGGAAGGAATTAAGTGGCAGATCAGAGAAGGAGTGAAGAGCCTGCTGAAGATCTAAGTCCAGTCTGGGTTGGGGGTTCTTGGGAAGGAGGAGTGCTGGTGTGGCAGAGCTGGCGCATCCCCCCAGGCTTGGAACATAGTTCTCTAAACTCTACAAGCAGTCATACCCCACTGAAAAACTCAAGGGTCAAGTTAGTTGGCTGGGAATATGGCCAGGCAGCAAAAACGCACCCAGATTCAGTCTCAGACTTTGGATTCTTTGTTTGGTGACAAAGAAGACCAAAACATACAGCCAGAAGAAGTCAACAAAGTCAAAGAGCCTACAACAAAAGCCTCCAAGAAAAACATGAATTGGTCCCAGGCCACGGAAGAGCTCAAAAAGGATTTGGAAAAACAAGTTAGAGAAGTAGAGGAAAAATTTGGAAGAGAAATGAGATGGATGCGAGAAAACCATGAAAAACAAGTCAATGACCCAAGTCAAAGGAGACCCAAAAAAATACTGAAAACATATGTGCATAAAATGGTTTGTTATCCAGATGCTTAGAGGAGCAGTTGAGGGAGTTACAGGAAGAAACAGACAGCAAAACTATACTAGTGGGGGACCTTAACCTGCCCCTCTCTGAACTTGATCAACATAACCTCTAAATAAACAAGAAAGAAGTTAAGGAAGTAAATAGAATTCTAGAAAATGTAGATATAATAGACCTCTGGAGAAAACTGAATGGGGATAGAAAAGAATATACTTCTTGCTCAGTGGGATATGGCACATATACAAAAATTGGCCGTGTACTAGGGTGTAAAAGCCTCACATTCCAGTGCTTGGGTTAAAGAATAAATCATAGAAACAAACAATAGCTTCATTAAAGAGAAGGACAATAATGAGACAACATACCAAAATTTATGGGGTGCAGTAAAAGTAGTTCTTACGGGAAGTTTTATTTCTCTAAATGCTTACATGAATAAAATAGAGTAAAAGGAGACCAATGAATGGAACTGAAAAATCTAGGGGAAAAGAAGCAAATTGAAAATCTCCAATTAAAAACCAAATTATAAATACTGAGAACCAAAAGAGAGATTAATAAAATTGAAATCAAAAAAACTATTGAACTAATAAATAAAACAAAGTGCTGGTTTAATGAAAATAAAAAAAAAATTAAAAACTCTTTGGCCAATTTGATTAAAAAAAGAAAGAAGAAAATCAAATTGCCAGTAGCAAAAATGAAAACAGTAAATTCACCTCCAATGAAGAGCTAATTAGAACAATAATTAGGAATTATTTTCCCCATTTTTTTGCCCTTAAACTTGACAATCTTAGGGAAATGGATGAATATTTACAAAAAAATATAAACTGCCCAGGTTAACAGAAGTGGAACAAAAAATGCTTAAATAACCCCATCTCAGAAAAAGAAATTGTGCAAGTCATCAATGAACTGCCTAGGAAAAAATCTCCAGGGCCAGATGGATTTACATGTGAATTCTATCAAACATTTAAAAAACAATTAATACCCATATTTTACAGACTATTTGGGAAAATAGGTGAAGAAGGAGTTCTAACAAATTGTCTTTATGACACAAATATGCTACTAATACCCAAACCAGGAAGAGTTGAAACAGAGAAAAAAATTATAGACCAATTTCTCTAATGAATATTATGTAAAAATTTTAAAGAAAATATTAGCAAAAAGATTAAAGAAACTTATCACAAGAATAATACATTATGACCAAGAAGGATTTATTCCAGGAACGCAAGGTTGGTTCTATATTAGGAAAATTATCAGCATAATTGATCATATCAATAAAAAAACTAGCAGAAACCCTATGATTATCTCCATAGATACAAAAAATGCTTCTGACAAAATACAGCACCCATTCCTATTAAAAACACTAGAAAGCATAGGAATAAATGGAGTCTTCCTTAAAACTATAAGTAGCATCTACCTAAAACCATCAGCAAGCATTATATGTAATGGGGATAAGCTAGATGTATTCCCAGTAAGACTGAGGGGGAAACAAGGATGTCCATTATCACCCCTATTATTCAATTTGGTACTAGAAGTATTAGCTTTAGCAATAAAAGAAGAAAAGAAGTTGAAAGCATTAGAGTAGGCAAAGAAGAAACCAAATTTCTGCTTCCCTCCCAATGAAATAAAACACACCTGAAATAATAAATAACTTTAGCAAAGTTGCAAGATATAAAATAAACCCACATAAATCCTCAGCAGTCCAACAGGAAGAGATAGAAAGAGAAATTTCATTTAAAGTTATGGTAGAAACTATAAAAAAATGGGAGTCTATATGCCAAGACAAACCCAGAATCTATACAAACACAATTACAAAACTCTTTTCACACAAATAAAATCAGATCTAAATAAATGGAAAAACATCAGTTGCTCATGGTTAGGCTGAGCTAATATAATAAAAATGACAATTTTACCTAAATTGATTTACTTATTCAGTACCATTCCAATCAAACCACCAAAAATTATTTTACAGAGCTCGATTAAATAATGACAATATTCAGCTGGAAGAACAAAATGTCCAGAATATGAAAGAAATTAATGAAAAAAAAAATGCTAGGGAAGGTGGCCTAGCCATACCAGATGTTAAAGTGTATTATAAAGCAGCAGTAACCAAAACTACTTGGTATTGTCTGAGAAACTGTGGTGGGTGAGTGGAATAAATTAGGTATACAAGACACAGTAGTCAATGACTATAACAATTTACTCTTTGATAAATCCAAAGAATCCAGCTTCGCACTTAAGAATTCACTATTTCACAAAACTGCTGGGAAAACTGGAAAGTAGTATGGCAGAAACTGGGCATAGACCAATATCTTACACCATATACCAAAATAAAGTCAAAACAGGTTCACTACTTAAAAATAAAAGCTTATGCTATAAGCACTTTGGGAGAGCCAGGAATAGTTTACCTGTCAGATTTAAGGGAAAGGGAAGAATTCATGACCCAACAAGAGACAGAGCATTACAAAATGCAAAATGGATAATTTTGATTATGTTAAACTGAAAAGTTTTTGTATAAATAAATCCAATGCAACAAAGATTAGGAAGGAAGCAGAAAACTGGGACAGAATCTTTACAACCAATGTCTCTGTAAAGGCCTCATATCTAAAATATATAGGGAACTGAGTCAAATTTATATGAAAACAAGTCATTCCCCAACTGAGAAATGGTCACAAGATATGAACAGGCAGTTGTCAAAGGAAGAAATTAAAGGTATCTATATTCATATGAAAAAAGGCTCTAAATCACTGTTGATTAGAGAAATGCAAATCAAAACAACTCTTAGGTACCACATCTCTCCAGTCAGATTGGCTAAAATGGACAGGATGTGGGAAAATTGGAACATCGTTACATTGTTGGTGTAGTTGTGAACTGATCCAGACATTCTGGAAAGCAATTAGGAACTATGCTCAAAGGGCTATAAAAATGTGCATACCCTTTGACCCAGCAATATCACTCCTAGGGCTATATCCCAAAGAGATCACACAAGTGGGAAAGGGACCTGTGTGTACATAAATATTTATAACTGCTCTTTTTGTGGTGGCAAAGAATTGGAAATCAAGGGGATGCCCATCAATTGGGGAATGGCTGAACAAGTAGTGGTATATGAATATAATGGAATACTATTGTGCTATAAGAAATAGGGAAGATACAGACTTCATAATAACCTGGAAAGACCTACAAGAGTGAGAGAAGCAGAACCAGGAGAACATTGTACACAAACATGGACATATTGCTACTATGATGACTAACTTCATTTACCTTGGCTCTCCTCAGCAATACAAGGCTCAAAGACACCTCCAAAGGACTCATAATGGAGACAGGTAGCTAGATCCAGAGAAAGAACTGAATGTAGACTTAGACAAACTATTTGCTTTCTTTTTTTCTCTTCTTTTTTGGTTTTGTTTCTTCTTTCTCATGATTCATTCCATTGGTCATTATTCTTCTTTTCAACTTGACTATTGTGTAAATAATTTTAATGTGAAGGTTTATGTAGAATCTATGTCAGACCCCATGATGTTTTGGAGGGGAGGGGAGGGGAGGGGAAGGAAGAGAAGAATATGAAACTCAAGAAAATGTAGAACTAAGTGTTGTAAACTAAAAATAAAAAATCTAATTAAAACAATGTGCATACCCTTTCACCCAGCAATACCACTTCTAGAGCCATATCCCAAAGAGATCACACAAGTGAGAAATGGACCAGTATGTACAAAAATATTTATAGCAGCTCTTTTTGTGGTGGCAAAGAATTGCAAATCAAAGAGATCTCCATCAATTGGGGAATGGCTAAACAAATTGTGGTATATGAATGTAATAGAATACTATTGCACTATAAGAAATGAGGAACAGATGGACTTCCTTACAACCTGGAAAGATTTATATGAACTGATGCTGATTGAGGGGAGCAAAAGCAGAACATTATATATGATTATAGAGGCACAGTATCTGTAAAGACTAACTTTGATAGGCTTGGCTCTTCTCATCAATGCAAGGTTCAAAGACAACTCCAAAAGACTGATGACAGAAAAAGCTATGCACATCCAGAGAGGAATTATGGAGTCTGAATACAGATTGAGGCAAACTCTTTGCTCTGTTTTTTTCCTTCTTTTTTGGTTTCATTTCTTCTTTCTCATGATTCATTCCATTGGTTATAATTCTTCTTCACAACTTGACTGTTTTGTGAAGGTTCATGTAGAATCCACATGAGATTACATGCCGTCTTGGGGGGAAAAGGGGTGGATAGGGAGAAAGAGAAAATTTGGAACTCAGAAACTTATGGAACTTAGTGTTGTAAACTGCAAATAAAAAACAAATTTTAAAAAAAGAAATAATAATCCTTCATTTTTGATTGACTTCATTATATTCGATCCTTCATTATGATTGACTCCAACATCTTGTGACACATAAAGCTGAAATTAAAACCAAATGAAGATCATCTATGCCTTTCCCCAAAATGTTCCTAGACACAAGTATTAAGATCCATGTAGCACCAATGTTGCTAGCAGCTACTGTGTCAATGAAAGACCAACAACAACAGCACACAAGGAAAGGCTGCCAACACAGGTGCTTTGATCTGCTTTCCAACTTTAAGGGGTTAACAATCTCAGGTTAATCAGACATACATAAATCATTCACTTAGTTCAAGGGGAAAAGATCAGCCCCCTGAACTTCAAGGCAAATACAAACAGAAACTACAAACACCAACAGACAGACCTTGTCTGATTCAAATCACAATTCATAGTTACCAGAGAAGCACCACGATCTAACTGGGTTACAAAGGTGGGTGGGGGAGGGGACTTCAATGACTTGCCCAGAATCTCATCACCCCCATTCTTTCAATGGCTGTACCCCCCAACAGTGAAATGCTAACCTTAGATTTTTATATACCCCAAAGCCGTGGGGCACTTGATTACCTCAGTTCTGAGAAGCACTCAAACAAAGAGCAGTGAAAAGTCCCATTTAGGGTGTGGGAAATTTAAGTTAATCCCTAGTACCACCATATACATTGTTTACAATCAATGGCTCCCAATTGTCTTAGTGCTGAGAAACACTCTAAGACAAAAAATAATCCCCCTTTACCTGCCTGCCCCATTCAAGCAAAGGCCTGAAACATTAAAGGCACTTAAGAGAACAACAAAAACCCCTGCCCTGATTAACATTACAATCCACCAATCAACACTACAAAGAACAAACAAATATTAATTTCCTTCTGCGAAGCAGTTATTTTGCTGGGAACTTACACTCTGCTGGGGAGAGATATAACCTTTATGATGGTAAGTAGATAGAAGATAAATACAAAGCAATCTCAAGCTTGAATCCAACAACTAGAGGAATCAAGAAAAGCATCTTGAAAGACTCAACTGAGACTTGAAGGATGCATGGAGTTCCAAGAGATGGTGAGAAGGAAAAGCATAACTCGCTTGGGAGTTGGGTAAAATCATCTGTGCAAAGGCAAGAGGACAGGAAATTGAATCTCATGTGTGGGGAACAAATAGATATGTTTTACTGGAAAGCTGGAATACATGAGGAGGAATAAAGTGTAAGCATCCTGGGAAGAAGTTTCAACAATCCAGCTAGCAGCTTCTGTGGGAGTGTAAGATCCACCCATAGCCAGCAACCAGAAAGCTGCCAGCACGCTGGGAAAGCACAGGTTCTTTTGATCTGCTTTAATAAGGAAAGCAAGGTTAAAGGGGTTGACAAGTTTATTTTAATTCAGCACACAAATATCATTCACTTAGTTCAGGAGAAAAAGCCAGCACACTGAACTTCAGAGCAAAATACAAACAAATTCCAAATATCAACAGACAGACCCAATACAGATTCATAGTTACCAACATCTAGGTTCAGCCCGGGAGCTCGGAACAAAGGCTGGTGCAGAGTCATGTGCCACCACTGCTGTGGCTAAGAGCTCCAAGGAAGGGACAGCCAACCCCTGGTTTTTATATCTTTTTCAGCATCAGGGGTGAGTCACACATGCAACTCACCCACATGACCTAGAATCGTCACAAAGAGGTGACTTGGGGGGGTGGAGCCAAGATGGCAGCTGAAAAGCAGGGACTACCATGACCCCCCCACCGAGTCCCTCCAAAAACCTATAAAAAATGACTCTGAACCAATTCGAGAACTGCAGAACCCACAAAATAGCAGAGAGAAGCAGGGCTCCAGCCCAGGACAGCCTGGGTGATCTCTGGGTGAGGTATATGCCGCAGGGAGCTGGGAGCCGAGCAAAGTGGGGCAGAGCAGAGCCCAGCATGAGCGGCTCGGACCAACCAGACCAGGAACCAGGCGGAGCTTACCCTAGAGCCCTGAATCAGTGAGCTGCAGCAGCTACCAGACTTCTCAACCCACAAACACCAAAGACAACAGAGAAAGTTAGTGGGAAAAACTACAGGAGTGGAAGGAGTTCACGCTTTGGCTAACACCCCAGGGGCAGCGAAGGTGGGGCAGCTACAAAACTATAGCTGCAGTTGCTACTGGCCTCAGGACCGGGAGGAATTAAGTGGCAGATCAGAGCAGGAGTGCAGAGCCTGCTGAAGATCTAAGTCCAATCTGGGTTGGGGGTTCCTGGGGAAGGAGGAGTGCTGGTGTGGCAGAGCTAGTGCATCCCCCCAAGCGTGGAACATAGAACCCTTTAGTCTACAAGCAGTCATACCCCACTGAAAAACTCAAGGGTCAAGTTAGTTGGTTGGGAATATGGCCAGGCAGCGAAAACACACCCAGATTCAGTCTCAGACTTTGGAATCTTACTTTGGTGACAAAGAAGACCAAAACATACAGCCTAAAGAAGTCAACAAAGTCAAAGAGCCTACAACAAAAGCCTCCAAGAAAAACATGAACTGGTCTCTGGCCATGGAAGAGCTCAAAAAGAATTTGGAAAAGCAAGTTAGAGAAGTAAAGGAAAAATTGAGAAGAGAAATGAGAAGGATGCAAGAAAACCATAAAAAACAAGTCAATGACTTGCTAAAGGAGACCCAAAAAAATGCTTAAAAATACACTGAAGGAAACAACACCTTAAAAAATAGGCTCACTCAAGTGGCAAAAGAGGTCCAAAAAGCCAATGAGGAGAAGAATGCCTTGAAAGGCAGAATTAGCCAAATGGAAAAGGAGGTCCAAAAGACCACTCAAGAAAATACTACCTTAAAAATTAGATTGGAGCAAGTGCAAGCTAGTGACTTTATGAGAAATCAAGATATTATAAAACAGAACCAAAGGAATGAAAAAATGGAAGACAATGTCAAATATCTCATTGGGAAAACTACTGACCTGGAAAATAGATCCAGGAGAGATAATTTAAAAATTATTGAACTACCTGAAAGCCATGATCAAAAAAAGAGCCTAGATATCATCTTTCAAGAAATTATCAAGGAGAACTTCCCTGATATTCTAGAGCCACAGGGCAAAATAGAAATTGAAAGAATCCACTGATGGCCTCCTCAAATAGATCCCAAAAAGAAATCTCCTAGGAATATTGTTGCCAAATTCCAGAGCTCCCAGGTCAAGGAGAAAATACTGCAAGAAGCCAGAAACAAACAATTTGAGTATTGTGGAAACACAATCAGGATAATACAAGATCTAGCAGCTTCTACATTAAGAGATCAAAGAGCTTGGAATATGATATTCCGGAGGTCAATGGAGCTAGGATTAAAACCAAGAATCACCTATCCAGCAAAACTGAGTATCATGCTCCATGGCAAAATATGGATTTTCAATAAAATAGAGGACTCTCAAGCTTTCTCAGTGAAAAGACCAGAGCTGAATAGAAAATTTGACTTTCTAATACAAGAATCAAGAGAAGCATGAAAAGGTAATCAAGAAAAAGAACAAGAAAAAGAAATTGCAAGGGACTTAGTAAAGTTGAACTGTTTTGTTTACATTCCTACATGGTAAGATGATGTGTATGATTCATGAGACCTCAGTATTAGGGTAGCTGAAGGGAATATGCACATATATATATATATATGTTTATGTATATATATATATATATGTGAGTGTGTATGTATGTATATATGTATGTGTATCTATATATATATATATACATATATATATATAGAGAGAGAGAGAGAGAGAGAGAGAGAGAGAGAGAGAGAGAGAGGGCACAGGGTGAGTTGAAGATGAAGGGAAGATATCTAAAAGAAATAAAACAAAATTAAGGGATGAGAGAGGACTATATTGAGAGAGGGAGATAGGGAGAGATAGAATGGGGTAAATTATCTCGCATAAAAATGGCAAGAAAAAGCAGTTCTGTAGGAAGGGAAGAGAAGTCAGGTGAGGGGGAATGAATGAATCTTGCTCTCATCAGATTTAACCTGAGGAGGGAATACCATACATACTCAATTGGGTATCTTACCCCACAGGAAAAAAGGAGGAAGAAGATAAAAAAGGGGGGATGATAGAAGGGAGGGCAGATGGGGGTGGAGGTAATCAAAAACAAACACTTTCGAAAAGGAACAGGGTCAAAGGAGAAAATTCAATAAAGGGGGATAGGTTAGGAAGGAGCAAAATATAGTTAGTCTTTCACAACATGAGTATTGTGGAAGGGTTATACATAATGACACGCATGTGGCCTATGTTGAATTGCTTGCCTTTTTAGGGAGGGTGGGTGGGAAGGGAAGCAGGGAGAGAATTTGGAACTCAAAGTTTTTAAAAAACAGATGTTCAAAAACAAAAAAAAAGTTTTTGCAGAGTACATGTAGGGGAGTAAAGCATAAAGGTGCCATGCAGGCCGTTTTCCAACCCATACTACACCAGGGATCTAAGTGGCTATGCCTTCTAGTCTCAGAAGACCAGTGACTAGACCCTGGGGGATGCAGAAAGGAGCCACAGGCAGGTGGAGCAAGATGTAGAGAGGAAGGGAGGAATGACAGGAGAAGTCAGTTAAAAATATATATGCACACAATATACAATACATATACACACAATACACATACACACATATATACATACACACATATATACACATATACATATATGCACACATATATACACATACAGACACACATATATACACATATACATATATGCACACATATGCACACGTACACATATACGTGTGAGTGTGTGTGTGTGAGTCTGAGACCACTATTAACATTAAAAATAGACATAGACCATTCTTGAAAAAGGCAAAAAGGAATTTATTGTTTTCTCATGAGAAAGGACACACCCCAGCATGGCCCAAGATGATGCCAGCAGTGTGTGTGCTGCATACAGCTCAAAGCAAGTTATATAGACCATAACACAGAGTTCCCTCACCCCCTACTGGTTCCTCTTCCCATTGACTAGGTTTGGAGCTCACATTTTAAATGCAGAATCTTTTCCCAGCAACAGAGAACAAAGAAGAAAAAGACAGGTGTGAGACCAGGGACTAGTATTCAGCAAAAAGGGAGAAAAAGCTAGATAAATGGGACCTTGCAGGTGTCTGTCTACTGATGTAATTTCTTATCTCTACTTTCTCAGGAGAGCAATTTCTAAAAATTAAAAGGGGTGCAGGGTGGGGGAGCATGGTAAGAGAGGTAAGGTCTTGTCCCATACTTAAGGGGCTTTACTATTTCAGCATTCCACTTAATTCCTTCTCTTCTCTTCAGCCTTCTGAAGATCCCTCACAACATTATTGATAAACTTCCTTTACTGCCCTATACTCTTTCACATCTGAATTCTTCCCCTTAAGTAAATATGGGAAGGATTGATTGATGCATTGACAAATCAACAGGGCAGTCCCCTTTATAAATACAAATACAGAGACACAAAAGAAAACAATAATTCAATTGTCCCTTTAAGATTCAAAAAGTCTTTTCTATACAGCTGTCTGGCAGGGAACATTATCAATGAAGTCCTCTGGTCCTTGGTATTTGTTCCAGCTATCTCCAGCATGGCATCTCAGCATCTTCTTCTCGTGTTCTTGTAGGAACCGACTTTCTGTCCATTCTCCTACAAAAGTAACCTTAGCACAATTTTAAACTACCATGTCTAATCCTCATAACCCTGATCATCTTTACAAACTCAAAATTGGAAGCATGGACAATTGTCATGTTAAGAAATTCGCATCAGAACCCAGTGTCTTACACTTCACATTAATCCATTATTAATTTCCTCACCAGGAGGATGAGATTTCACTTACGGAATTAGTACCAGGCTCCAGTACATACATAAATATATTGAATATCAAATTTTTAACACAGTACATATAAAATCTTAAACTTTTAGTCATGCCATGTTTCTTTTGATGACATTTACAAAATAAACCACAAGCCATTCTTTTTTAGCATCAATTGTAACAAAACTTTAGACAAGCATGATATTAATCAAATATCAAAATAACATTCTCACAAGCTCTTGACCTAATTGTCTCCATGCTGTTACCAAGAATTAAAGTCTCTAACTCATACAGGAGCACTAATTCTAGTCCTATAGTAACTTAAGAAACTCCATAATCAATTATTTGAGTACATTTGTTACTGTACTTACAAAACCTTCTGATTATAGAAATTTGCCACCAAGAGATTAGAGAGTTATCAGTTATCAGTACCATTAGGTCTTTGAATAGCAAATTGCAATAATCTGTTTAAGATATGACTGTAGTCTCACATTGCTGAAGGAATGTCTCCAAAGTGAGCCCT